>NC_048290.1:28453542-28753542 GCF_009762535.1 Notolabrus celidotus
ATGTGAGGAAAATATGCATCCTAGTCTGTTTATCTTTGAACCTCCTTGATGGGTAAACAGATAGACAAAAGTAACATTAAAGGTGACATATCACGCTTTTTTCATCAATATATATTGGTCTAAGAGGTCCCCAAAACATGTCTTTAAAGTTTATGCTCAAAAAAACACTTTGAAATCAGATTTTGGTCTGTCTGAAAAACCCTCTTCTTCAGTCTTCCTCAGAACACTCTGTTTTCTCTCTGACCACGCCCCCTCAGGAAGTGGATGTGCCCTCAGCTCTCCAGCACGTTGATCTAATGTTTACATGTTGGCTGAATAAACACGGCTGCTCACAGACCCGCATTACTTCAACCCTCTGAATCTGATCCAGAATCTGATCCTGACGGAGAGGCGCCTGCAGCAGGACCTTTCTGAACCATTGGTCACAGATTTAGTGTTTCTTGTTGTTTTATTTATCAGTATGTAGACGTGTGTCTTGGTACACAGCTACGAACATGAAGCTATGTGGCTATGCTAACTAGCGCTAGCACTTATCCATGATAAATAAAAATCATCCACTAGATCTTCAAATCTGCAGACGTGGGGAGTAAAACTGACCTCTACCAGAAAGACAGCAGGACCTTTCTGAAGGATTGGTCACAGATTTAGTGTTTCTTGTTGTTTTATTTGTCAGTATGTCGACGTGTGTCTTGGTACACAGCTACAGCTACAGCTATGAACATGTAGCTATGTGGCTATGCTAATTAGCGCTAGCACTTATCCATGATAAATAAAAATCATCCACTAGATCTTCAAATCTGCAGACGTGGGGAGTAAAACCGACCTTTGTGTTTATTAAGACAGCCTACAACTAGCATGCCTCCCTCCTAAGCTCCTTGTTAGCACACATATGTGCAGGTAATGAAAAACGGGGGAGGGATTCAGTATTATTTTATACAGTCTATGGGCTGAACAAGCTCCGAGCTCTGACTCCGTGACAGACCGGATATTGTTGTTACGTAACAAAAACACTGAAGTCTGAAACGGCTGGTTTCACACACATTTACAGAAAGGTGGAGAAATCAGAACAGGGGCAAAATGGATTTTTTTCATTCTCGGGGGGTTTGTAGACATGCCAGGGAAACATATTTCAGGTAAAGAACCATTAAAAAGTCCATTTTGCATGATATGTCACCTTTAATTTATCACAAATTCCCCAAATGATCCACCCATTAAGGAGTAAAGGTGTAACATAGTCTGCCTATCTCTCCTGTTCCAAAAGCTGTTAGTTAACATGTTTATACACCGGACGTTTATGAAAAATGCCAAGCTTGCTGACATAGTGAGCCTGTCTACTTGCACAGATTGTTCAAATTCAACAAGAATGACCACCAGCAAAACAATGTGATAGCATTTGTGTCCCTGGTTGCCCGGAAAAGAATCCTTTTGCTTTGGAAGTCTTCTCAACCACCTTTATTGAGTGTTTGGCTAAACGATGTTTTAACTCTGCTAAAATTGGAAAAGATAAAATTCACCATCAGGGGCTCATCGGATAAATTTTATACCCACTGGAGGCCTTTACTTGATTATGTAGACCGCCTCCCTCCCAAGGAGTTGACCCCATAGACGGCAGCGCTAATTCAGTACCTTCTCCTTACTTTTTACCTACGTGCCCCCGTCCCTGGTGGCTGCTCCCCCCCCCCCCCCCCATTGGAAACCTTTGCACGGTGGGGGGTGGGCCTCTGGAGCCGATACGGGTCATGTGGACAATGCTGGCTGATTTAGACTGTTTCTGATTGGGATGCGAGCAGCAAACAAAACTAATATCAAACTTCTTATGAACGACATCTTGTATTTCTATTTATTTATTTATTTCCTTACTTATTGATTTATGTCTGTACCACGTATTACTTGATTGTATTGTATTTTATTTTACATTCTGTTTTCTTAACTTGAGCTGGGGTTTGAGGGAGTGGGGTGGTGGGAGGGCAGTTGTTTGTGTGTGTGTGTGTGTGTGTGTGTGTTTAAAAACGGAAAAAGACTGTTAACTATTACACTGTATTGGTTGTACTGGAATAATTCTGCAAAAACAAAATAAAAAAGAAATAAAAAAGAATGACCACCAGCAACCTTGTGGCTGTGTTGCCTCATATTTCAAATAAAGTCAGTAACAGAAACACATACATGAATATTTCAAGTGTAAAACTCTCAGCCATATCTTCTCCAGACTTCTCCTGCTGTATCATACTCTTTTTACATAACTTAACCAGTTTCATCTCAAAACTATTCAACACATCAATTAGATATGAATAATCCTAAATGAAAAAGTATGTTTTGAAACAGAGCTCTTTCTCTGAGGAGAAATCTTTGGAGGATGTTTCATTTTTTAAACTACTTTCACTGTTGAGGTTTCTGGTTGCAGTTCACTCTTCCTCTGCCCTCCTCGTCCTTCATTTACTGGTTTGTTGACTGTTTCTGGACTCTGATCCTGCTGCAATTGTCTGTCCCGCTTTACAGCATTGTTTGCTGTTTTCTATTCTGTATTGTGCTAAAATAATTTATTATTGTCTGCCGTGTTACAGCCAGACATCATTCCAGAAATGAGGAGAGAAACTGAGGGCAGGGACAATATATGACCTGATACACAGCATAGGGTTGGTTTAACAACAAAACTTTAAATTACACTATGAGTTATGTTCTATAAAATCGACACATGGCAACATGATGTAGTCCAGAGAGTAAATTCAACGTCTCTCTTCATATATCAAGAAGGCCGCCATGTTCCCTGGTCTTTAACTGCACTTTCCTTTACAGCTTTCAGCACTCTCTCTTACACTAACTGAAAAGAGAAGGGCAGAAGAGAAAGTGAAAGAACTTCAAACATGTCCATTCTACCTCACTTTTTATTGTTCCTTATGAAGTGTTCACAGATACATCTAACTTGTGTGTGTGAGGCGAAACCAGGAATCCAACTTCACTCACACAAAAATATGTATTCTCATTGTTGTTAGTTTCACTCTACTATTTAAAACTTTAGATTCAAGAGCATTCCGATCAATCCACATTTTTGACTAATGCATAACTGCAGTGAGCTTGCACAGGTTTAAACATTGAGGGCCTGATCTACTAAGATCCCAAATAATGAGCGCTAATTTGCGTGTGCAAATAATAATTTTGCACGTGTTATTTCTGGGCGTGTTGCGGGTGATCTACTAAGACTGCGTGCGCAAATGATAACGAGTGCAAAAGTGGTGTGGACCGCCCTATTTTACGAGGATTTTGCGTGTGCTATCGGCTGTCACCATGGAGAGTTTGAGAGAACAGAGTGGCCTTAAAGCTGCTGTGAGGAACTTTTGTTTTGTGTCGATTCTGGCGCCCCCTTGTGGACAAAGTGACACCTCTTATCTTTTGTCCTAAACATGCAAAAGCAGTGTTTTCAACAAAAAACGCTTCCTGTTGTCTTTTAAAAGTCAACTTTATCAGGCAATCTGATTATTTTCCATGAAAACAGTCAAATAGACTGTTTCTGAAGCGAGATGTCCATCCTCTGGTCTGACACCTACCCCCCCTCAGGTCGGTTTCAGGCTTTAAAAATTACAACAGAGAAGGTGTCAGTGTGGCTGCTGATGATCTTGTTTGCTATTGAAGGTTATAAAGAGGCATCAGTATCATTTTCAGTCTGTTTCTCAGCCAGTTCAAAACTCCTCACAGGGCCTTTAAGCGATAAATGAAGTTTGAAGACATGGAGTTGGAGGTTTTAGTGGAGGAGGGAAATAAACACATCGGTGAACTCCAGCAGAGACATCTCAGCGTTAGAAACACGATTTGGGAGGCCATCTGTGAAAAGGTGAATGATGTGAGAAAAAACAGAAGATCTGCCGATAAAATAAACGCATCTACTCTTCTCCAAAACTCAATCAGTGTTTTGATGGAGTTTAGAGAGCGATTTGATGAGGCTTAGTCTGCCACTCTTGCTCTAGAGAAGTTAGGCATCACTTAGATGAAGACAGTCGCCTCACTGTCCCAGGGAGCAACTTTCGGGTGAATGTTTTTAATGCCTGATATCATCATCCAGCAACTGTCCCAAAGATTCACCAGCTTAAATGGAACTGGGAACATGTTTGAGTCAATTCACCCCAACACACTGCTGCAAGCACGAGATGAGGAGTTACGCAGAGCTGCCTGGCGCAGCTCAGTGAGCGCTCATTCTCCAAGTTAAAACTAACTAAAAACCCCTTGATGAGCACGATGGGACAGAATAGACTGAGTGGACATGTCATGTTATCTATTGAGAATGACAGATCAAAGAAAATGGACATACTGTGCATCGTGGACAAGTTCGTGGAGCTTAAGGCTCGTCCAAACAGTGGTGAGTAGGCCGAGTACTTCATGTTGATTTTTTTGTTTGTATGTGAAGATGTGGGCCGCTGTGCCAATTATACTAAACTTTATATCTGTTGATACAGTGACCTACTGTGCTCTCATTATATGAAAAAGTTAAAGTGGGTGTCAGAATGATGCGGTCGCTATCCGTGGTGCTGAACTGCTTTGAATTTGTGTTGTTTTATTATTATTATTTTGTTCTCTTGGTTTGATTGACTAAAACATTTAGTAATGCTTGTAAGCCCCGCTGTTGTGGGCATGTTGTAAAGCGATGTTATGATGAGCTTTACAGTGACCGCAGCCATGTGTGTGTAACCCTGTGCCAGTTTGCACCTGCCTTTCAAACATGCTAAATATAGACGCAAATACAGCGCGCGCTATCTGCTTCAGATTTGATAAATCACATTGCGTGTGCTAAATGATTACATTTGCATCTCCTCCTCCCAGTATTTTGCGCGTTCTGATGATCTACATGTATTCTGCATATTCATGAAGGCAAACACGCTAAATGATTTGCGAGTGCTATTTTGCTCATTTGAAAGACGCAATCCTCGGTGCTCCCGGTTAGTACGTCAGCTTTCAAGTTTGCACGTGTTTTTATACACGCAAACCTTTAGTAGATCGGGCCCTGAGTGTATATAGAAAGAACGTCATTCATTCCTGCCTATTGTGAGATGCAAAGCCAAAACACTTCCTCCATGGGTGCTCACAAATTGGGCTGGTGAAACCATAGACTGAATAAAAAAAATTGACATAGTATCTGTGACATCACCCATCTGTTACTGAGCACTGTTTTGAAGCCAATCATCAGCAGATGCCATATTGGAAATGCTGAACACAACCAAACTTTAACCAAGCTAGTGTGAGGTAAAGAGGCGGGCCTTTAGCCTCTTCACTAACAGATACAGGGTGCCCGCCTGTCAATCAAGTCAGCCATGTCCTTATTTGGTTATAACTCATAAGTTTCATATTAAAAAATACAGGGTTATAAAAAAAAATCACCCCCCAGTACAGTGTGTGCTGATAGAGAAAGGCTGTAAACATGTTTATTGTTACTTTTTTGAATGGGTGTGTATGTGGTTTCCGGCGTTTCTGCAGCCAGCCTCAAGTGGACGCACCATGAACTGCAGTTTTTAGCACTTAAACATGGGCTTCATATCTTCAGACTGAAGGTTGCCACTTGGGTGAAACCAAGGCATGCGTAGAAGTAACCTGGCTGGTAGCATCACTGGATTAATGTCACACCTTAGACGCTAACCAAAACACACATAAAACTTTCCAATAAAACTTCTGAGATCACTCAGGAGGAGGTATTGCAATGTGGCAGCGACCAAGCAACACTATTATGTTGTAAAATTCCTACGGTCTGGGAGCATTTGGTTCAACGCTGCAAAGACAAGAGCTGCCTGCAAGATCTGTAAACTGGAACTTGCTTTTTCATGGGAGCCAGTCAGCAATGCACAAGCATTTGAGGAGAAGGCACAGTAACATTCAACTTAAAAGTCCAAAATTAGAGCCACACTGTGCCCCTCATCATAAAATGTTTACCTTATAACACTTCATCTTTTTCTCTCCTTGTCACCTCTTTCACTTCCTCCTCTCTTACTATGAAAAAGTGGAGCAAACTTTAATCACACTACAATTTAAAACTGACTCATTCAAAAATTGAAATAAGGTTTCAATGACATGTTTAGAGTTTAAAAGAGTAATGTTAAATTAAAAAGCTGATCCCTAAATGTGAACAATGAAGTTATTGTGTAATTCAATATTCAATTACTCAAATAATCGTTTCAATAATTGATATATATTGGACTATCAAAGTTGCAGCCCCACCTTTAGCTTTTAGAGGTATGATGTCTGATGTCTGTACAGTAAAATCCTTCAGTGGCTGCTCCCCTCTCTCTCTCTCTCTCTCTCTCTCTCTCTCTCTCTCTCTCTCTCTCTCTCTCTCTCTCTCTCTCTCTCTCTCTCTCTCTCTCTCTCTCTCTCTCTCTCTCTCTCTCTCTCTCTCTCTCTCTCTCTCTCTCTCTCTCTCTCTCTCTCTCTCTCTCTCTCTCTGAAGACAGACTTGGAATTTGACCTGGTTGAACACATACCAAAGGAACTCTAGCGGTCTGTTTTGTAAAGATCCAACATCTCATCCAGTTGGGCCCAGCATTGTGTAATGCAATGCAAAGAAATCAACCACAGCCACTGGACAAAACAAAAGCTATCATACTGAATCCCTGAAGTAAGTCTTTATGTAATCAACGTAATGGAAGCCCTACCTCTCACACTCTGTTTGTTTTTGGTTGTGTGGTGAACTTGAGGAATTTTGGTCTGTTATCGTCAGAACTATTTCTGAGTGCCTGAACCTAGTGATCGCTCTGTGTCAGTCTGTAGCTATCTTTGGCACTCCTCCAGTCAAACTTGTACTTTCAAAAGCTGTGGCTGACTGTGTCGCATTTGTCACCTTGTAGTATTCCTCTCAAGTATTCCCTGAGAGGCTCGACAAAGACTTTTCATAAAATAAGAAATCCCTGCTGAATAGAAACAATTCTGTTGCCTGCGGTCCCATAGTTAACATGATTAAGCCCTGCCTATTTCATTTAGAAATAATCATAGTCAAATCCCACAGAATTAGACCCATCTAATGTGACATACATACATGCCCTCCTTTTTTCCATACCATGTTTTATTTATTAATTTATGTTGTTTTTTTTGTTTTTATATTTTTTCCATTGCTTATGATTGATTTGAACTGCAAAGATTTTGTATTTTTTCTACCTGTCTTTGGGTAAATACTTATAAATAACAACAGCAACAACAACAACAACAACAACAACAATAATAATATTAAGAGCATAAAAATAGAAAAAAATAAGTGCAAAGTTGACGTATTAAAACAGTAAAAATAATATCATAATATAAATAATAATATAAATAATAATAACAATAATGAAAATAATAATTATAATAAAATAACAACAAGAACAATTATAATAATGCTAATAATAATAGTAATAATAATGCTAATAATAATGCTAATAATAATAATAATAATGAAAATAATAATGGTAATAATAATAATCAGAATGCTAATAATAATGCTAATGCTAATAATAATAATAATATTAATAATAATAATAGTAATAATAATGAAAATAATAATAGTGATAATAATAATAGTAATAATAATAATGAAAATAATAATGATAATAATAATGATATTATTAATAATAAGAAGAAGAATAAGAATGCTAATAATAATGATAATAATGCATATAATAATAATAATAATAATGCTAATAATAATGCTAATAATAATGAAAATAATAATGAAAATAATAATGATAATAATAATAATAATAATAATAATCAGAATGCTAATAATAATGCTAATAATAATGCTAATAATAATAATAATAATAATAATATTAATAATAATAATAATAATAATAATGAAAATAAAAATTATAATAATAAGAAGAAGAAGAATGATGATGATGAGAAAAATAATAATAATGATAATCATCATCATCATCATCATCATCATCATAATAATAATAATAATAATAATAATACAATTGTATAAAATAGAACTAAATGAGATACAAAGTAAACTAAATTACAAACATCAGTGTCTTGCATATCATAGACCTCATTGGCTGATCATTGCGTTGCAGGCAGAAGAACACGTGTGTCGCTCCCAAGTACAGTGCAAAAACAAATGAGCTTTGTAACAGCAAAGTGAAGAGCTGAAAAGTTCTTCAATGAAGAGTACACTTACATAGTGAACAGTGCTTTTGTTGGAGTTTTATAGGAATTAGCTAAATTACATGATAGAGTTGACCTTGTCCGCAGTTGATAAACTAGTTTCTGTTCTGGTTCTCCACTGCTTTCTCAACACAGGGGTCGAGCTGACTGACATCCCTTAAAAACCTCTAAACCTTTTTTTCTCCTTTTGCATCTGGCTCCACATTATTCGCATAATGGACATGTTGTTTCCTGGATGGCTGTGCAAATTCCCTGTAATCTACATTTTAAACTATGATCTCCTGTTGTGCAGTAGGCTGTAATTAGAGGTAACGCAGGGCTAATATAACCTTTTATCATATATTTAAAGAAGGCAGAAGTGGATCACAGCTATACAATTGAAGAATTGGCAGCTGTTATTATCGCCCTGGTAGTTCCTACTCTAACTGGAGTGGTTACTGTGAGCCAGCAGTTGTCTTGTTTCACAGTATGAGTTGTCTTCTGCTTCTGTAACACAATTCTTCACACATTTGCAAACTTTTAAATGGATTTTCACGTATCATCTAATATTGCAGCAAAAATTATGAGTAGTGCATCACGTTTACCAACAAAAAAGTTGAATTTGTACTTTTATCTTGCAAGTTAGTGTGACAAAATGTGACAGAAGCAGATGACCATTCCTGTACTAGAAAAACAACTGCTGGTTTTGCACATTGTAATGTGTTTTTTAGTCCATTTTATTTTGTCCCTTTAAAGGTGACATATCATGCAAAATTGACTTTTTAATGGTTCTCTACCTGAAATATGTGTCCCTGGCATGTCAAAAAAAAACCTGAGAATGAAAAAAATCCATTCTGCCCCTGTTCTGATTTCTCCACCTTTCTGTAAATGTGTGTGAAACCAGCCGTTTCAGACTTCAGTGTTTTTGTTACGTAACAACAATATCCGGTCTGTCACGGAGTCAGAGCTCGGAGCTTGTTCAGCCCATAGACTGTATAAAATAATACTGAATCCCCCCTCCGTTTTTCATTACCTGCACACATGTGTGCTAACAAGGAGCTTAGGAGGGAGGCATGCTAGTTGTAGGCTGTCTTAATAAACACAAAGGTCGGTTTTACTCCCCACGTCTGCAGATTTGAAGATCTAGTGGATGATTTTTATTTGTCATGGATAAGTGCTAGCGCTAGTTAGCATAGCTACATAGCTACATGTCGTAGCTGTAGCTGTGTACCAAGACACACGTCGACATACTGACAAATAAAACAACAAGAAACACATAATCTGTGACCAATCCTTCATAAAAGGTCCCGCTGCCTTTCTGACAGAGGTTGGTTTTACTCCCCACGTCTGCAGATTTGAAGATCTAGTGGATGATTTTTATTTATCATGGATAAGTGCTAGCGCTAGTTAGCATAGCCACATAGCTACATGTTCGTAGCTGTGTACCAAGACACACGTCTACATACTGATAAATAAAACAACAAGAAACACTAAATCTGTGACCAATCGTTCAGAAAGGTCCTGCTGCAGGCGCCTCTCCGTCAGGATCAGATTCTGGATCAGATTCAGAGGGTTGAAGTAACGTGATCTCTGAGCAGCCGTGTATATTCAGCCAACATGTAAACATTAGATCAACGTGCTGGAGAGCCGAGGCACATCCACTTCCTGAGGGGGCGTGGTCAGAGAGAAAACAGAGTGTTCTGATGAGGAATGAAGAAGAGGGTTTTTCAGGCAGACCAAAATCTGATTTCAAAGTGTTTTTTTGAGCATAAACTTTAAAGACATGTTTTGGGGACCTCTTAGACCAATATATATTGATGAAAAAAGCGTGATATGTCCCCTTTAAGTTTCTTTTAATATCTTTTCATTTCTTTTTCGTTGTATCTTTTTTCTTTGTATACTTTCAACTGTCTCCCTTGTTTTGAGTCTCTTTTTTACTGTTTGTCTGTAATGTCACAAGTTTTACTGTCTCACTATTTTGTCATGTTATTTCACAGAATAAAAAGAGAATGATCAACTGCAACACAACCCAACAATCTAAAATAGCAACGGGTGATGTCAGGGTGGCAAACAAACAGCACTTTTTAAAGCTCTAGGATTTCATACTAACTGAGAAACGGTCAGTTGTTCCATCATTTTGTAGATTTTTCCTTCATCAGCGGATAATCAGGAGTCCTCACAGAGACGTAAACAGAACACATCCCAGCAGCACGCATGCAGAAAAACTATGAGTCATGAAAAATTCACCTGCTTAATGATGCTTTTGTTTCAGTCGAAGCAATCAGTTTGCACAAGCAGATTGCGGGCAGAGCAATAATTAACAGAAGCAATCTGGTGCCTGTCAAAGCCCAAACAGCCCTTCAAGACCTCCACCTATTTGATCTCACCCAGAATCCACCGCTCATGGCTCCTAATGGACCCAAGCACCATCAATCACACAGCAGGGGGTTAGGGTTTCGGAGTGAACTGGTCCGCTAAATGTAGCGCTTAATATTCCACTACTCACCATCATCACACACATTAGGAGATGGCCTTAGCAGACCCAGATTTAGGGTCCCGCTGAGAACGATGCACTGGGAGAAGGGAGGAGAATTAGCAGAAGCAATTACTCAGCTGCGGATTTTCTGATATGGCTCATTTTTCTACAGATGATTACATAGCTCAACAATCTGCTGAAGCACCAACATTCACTTTCTACCTTTGAGGCTGACCTAACAAGTTATCATCTTCTCAAGGGATTCCTATGCTTTGAAAAGCTGCAAAGAACAACAAATATGGATCTGATAGCTCTGTGGGTTGCAGCGCTTAGCTAGGCAGGACTTGACATTTTCTGTCTTACAAGCAGAACAATATGTCGACAAAAAGATACAAACAGCAGCTAAAACCCCCTTAGCTGATATTTTCAGCGGGAGGAGAAGCAGCTAGGTGGGGCCAACAGAGTGTGACTTGAAGAAATTAAGACTTGTTTAATTAAGTTTTCCCCCTCTGCCTCAGTGCATCAGTGTGACAGCCCAGGAATAGTGCAGAAGACAAACACGTCTTAACAAAGTGTTAATAATCTTTACCAGAGCTGAACTTCACTCTAAAATCAGAGAGGAAGAGAGAGCTCAATCAGGTCTTGGAAAGCTGTATTTGAGAAGCTGATTAAAGCTATCTTGGGCAAGAAGATTTTAAAGGTGACATATCACGCTTTTTTCATCAATATATATTGGTCTAAGAGGTCCCCAAAACATGTCTTTAAAAGTTTATGCTCAAAAAAACACTTTGAAATCAGATTTTGGCCTGCCTGAAAAACCCTCTTCTTCAGCCCTCCTCAGAACACTGTGCCCTCGGCTCTCCAGCACGTTGATCTAATGTTTACATGTCGGCTGCTCAGAGATCACGTTACTTCAACCCTCTAAATCTGATCCAGAATCTGATCCTGACGGAGAGGCACCTGCAGCAGGACCTTTCTGAACCATTGGTCACAGATTTAGTGTTTCTTGTTGTTTTATTTATCAGTATGTAGACGTGTGTCTTGGTACACAGCTACGAACATGTAGCTATGTGGCTATGCTAACTAGCGCTAGCACTTATCCATGATAAATAAAAATCATCCACTAGATCTTCAAATCTGCAGACGTGGGGAGTAAAACCGACCTCTGCCAGAAAGGCAGCAGGACCTTTTATGAAGGATTGGTCACAGATTTAGTGTTTCTTGTTTTTTTATTTGTCAGTATGTCGACGTGTGTCTTGGTACACAGCTACAGCTATGAACATGTAGCTATGTAGCTATGCTAACTAGCGCTAGCACTTATCCATGGTAAATAAAAATCATCCACTAGATCTTCAAATCTGCAGACGTGGGGAGTAAAACCGACCTTTGTGTTTATTAAGACAGCCTACAACTAGCATGCCTCCCTCCTAAGCTCCTTGTTAGCACACATTTGTGCAGGGAATGAAAAACGGAGGAGAAGTTGAGTTGTATTTTTTACACTCTATGGACTGAACAAGCTCCGAGTTCTGACTCCGTGACAGACCGGATATTGTTGTGACGTAACAAAAACACTGAAGTCTGAAACGGCTCGTTTCACACACATTTACAGAAAGGTGGAGAAATCAAAACAGGGGCAGAATGGATTTTTTTCATTCTCGGGGGGTTTGTAGACATGCCAGGGAAACATATTTCAGGTAGAGAACCATTAAAAAGTCGATTTTGCATGATATGTCACCTTTAATAATCTTTACCAGAGCTGAACTTCACTCTAAAATCAGAGAAGAAGAGAGAGCTCAATCAGGTCTTGGAAAGCTGTATTTGAGAAGCTGATTAAAGCTATCTTGGGCAAGAAGATTTTAAAATAACAGTCAATGCTTGCTTTACAGATGAAGAAGTGAATGTCACTCTTTAGGGGATTCATCATGGCGTAAGAGGGAAGTATCCTTGAAAGACATGTTTTTCACACAACTGAACTGTATTACTTTCTTCTTCATTGAAGGCCACCTTACCGCAATAACCAACAATAGCATCTAAAGTTAGTCTACATGAATAATTCATGTTCTGCATAATTAACATCATGAAAGTGAACATTCACAAATATATTGGGGGCAATAACTTTGCTGTTTATGGATGTTGTTGTGTTGAATTTTAGGTTGCAGGGGTTTTTTATTCTTCAGTAAAAATGTCTTCAATGTAATTTTTTTTACTTTAATGGTGACAGAAAAAAAAAATAGAGTCACATTAATGAGAACACCTCTGACTGCTCCCTCCCGTACTGCCCTGCTCACATTAACCAAGCCTACATCTTTGCAGCTGTTACTACACACCCCCTCCTTCTGCCACCAAACACAAACACTCAGGCTGTGCTACAGCATCCTCTGCTTGTCCTGCCACCACTGCCGCCGCCTCGGTTGCCTGCTGGGAGGTCTAATTGGAGCAGATTGAGCTGCTGTCCTGTAGCATATGGCTCACAGCCCTGACAGCGCAAAACAAAGGAGGGAGATCCACACAGGTCTTGGCCCCATCACTGACTCACCAGCTGGGACAGACAGCCTCACTAAGACACACACACACACACACACGAATCCCCCTCCACCCAACCCCACCCCACACACACACAAGGTCAAATGCATCAATAGGTGCTGAATGTTTCTATAGACCTTCCTTGTGGATAACAGTTTAACGAAAATAAACCATGTTAACCTGGCATTGGGTTACTCACAAAATGCTTAACCAATGCAAGGAGCTGGTCATAAAACACACTGACATTAATAGTGGTGTCTCCAGATATTCCCCAAAAAACATGACCATCTGCCACAAGATTGATTATTCCTATTTAGTCATATTTTCCTATCTGTGACTGCAGCCACAGTTGGTATCGGACGGGGCGATTAACAGCTTGCTGGTGAGACAGCTGTTATTTACATTTTCCATAGCAAAGATTCACAGTGAGTGATGCATTTGACAGCTTAAAGACAGCAGGATGGGATACTCTGTCAGAAAACACTTCTTACACATGTACAGGACAAAATCAGCAAAGTATCACCATGAGTATCACAAGCCACACCAAGCATGTCTTCCTTACAGAAGCTTTAACATCTGAGGTAGAAGTGATCCCAGTTACCCTCATTAGATACACAATTCCTTTCAGCTTACCACTAACTGAGATATGTAATGTCAGGGACAAATACAGCCAACATGCACTCTGCACTAGTACGTTTAATGATGTTAGCATGAAACATTGTGCTAAATCAATGTATCTGTTTAGCTGTGTACAACATGTCCGAGTTGTCTTTAAAGCAAAGATTTGAATTCAGTTGCAAAACTGAATTTCAGCCTCTGTGGAGGATGTGCAGCCTCTCAGTTTCTAACCTCAGCATCATGCAGCAGTCTAAGTAGACGTGTATGCCATGATAATGACATGTGGTGCTGATTGTCTACCTAAATGTTGTCTGAAAGGGAAGGGGCAGACTGGTGCAGACGGATGCAGAGGTGGAAAAACACCAAAACAAACATGGCAAGCGCTCCAGAAGAACCCTTGCCAGTGCACTACACATCTGATCCAGAGTCAGATCCCAAACAGGAGGAGGTAAATGTTGAGTTGTTGCAGCTGTGGTTACAAGAGCATGTCTGAGTGGTGCATTAAAATGTGAGTGTTATTCCCTCTCCCTTGCCTTGAGTGTGTTACTTTGCGTGTTTGGCCTTGTTGTTGAAGCAGTCCGGGGTGAAATGGTAAGCACAACTTTACAAATAGCACCAACTGTAGAAAGCACATTTGTCAGCAGTTGGCGTTTCTGGCTCTAACCTTTGACATCGTTGCTGAAACCACGAAATTTGAGGAAGAAGCAGAATCACTCAAAGAGCGGGAGTTTTGCATGCATGACAATGCAAATCAATGCTTTTTTTTTTCTTTTTTTTTCTCTTGTCTGCATATATATTTCTGGTTTGTGTCATGTTTGTCACAAACTGTCAAATATTAATGCAATTTATTCTTGCAGCAAAAGAAAAGAAAGAAAACCTTTTTCTTCTGTGCTTGTGACTGTGTGCATGCAACCATCACCATCCCTCTTAGAACTCTGGCCTATCTTTTATTGACAGCTAATATCATGTTCTGTAAAAGAGGGCGTGCACACCTAGGTGGGCCAAAAAAAAAAAATAAGAGCTGCGCACCCCCCCACCCCCCCAAGAGGACCGCGAGGGAACCCCGGGAAACCCGGCCCCGAGGGCAGCCGCGGACCAGGCCCCCACAGGGGAGGGGGCAGCAGGGGGACGGAGGGTGACAGGGACACCAGCCACCCACCCAGCCCCGATGGACCCCCAACGAGTAGGGCCGAGCCAAACACTAAGGCCCCGCCAAACCTGATCTGTGTGTGTGTGATATGATTTGAATTTTGTTTTGTTTGTTTTTTTTGTTGTATGCATGTTTGCTAGTGAGGTGGATTAAAATAGGGGGGGCAGGAAGGGAGGCGGGAGAGAGGGGGGAGAGCCGTAGTGCACTACTGCATCACAATCCGCCGCCCCCCCCTGTATAAAACCCGCCCCCCCGACCCTATATCTTTACCTATATCAGTATCTAGTGAGGTGCATTAAAATAGGGGGGGGGGCGGACAATGTAAATCACTCCTGTCGTTACATCACCACAGGAGAAAATCCAAAACGCCTCATCAAAGCTGTGTTTTCTCAGTTGGTGGGCTACAGAAACAATGCAGGGCCTTTTTTGAGCTTTTGCTCAGGTTTGCTAGGCTGGAGGAAAACTAAAATATATGTACAGCATGTATTTTAAAATGTGCTCTAATAACCAGTCATCTTCCACCAAAAGCAGGATAATGTTGGTCTGTTTGGTAAATTTAACTATGCAAAGAAATGTTGAAAGACATGTAAAAAGCTATAACAAAGATGACACACAACTACACATCTATATTCTTTTAGGTCATATTACTTAAAAAGTATTTATGCAATACAAAATGAGTGCTACACAATCTGGGTGATTTGTTTGGATGCTTAGAATGCATCAACAGCAAATAAAGCACTGGTGCTCTGTGTGCACATACTGTAACTGAGCCCTATTTCTTCAGTACATTGAACAAGATAATACACACATAACGGTGAAAATCACAAGGTGCAAAGGAAGACAGCTGTGTGGCAAAATCACTCAGATTGTTGGTTCTGCTGATTCACACAATGCTCCATGCTTGGGTGTGTGGATTCTGTTTTGCCTCTAGCTCTGAAAGAGGTATTCATGTCAGGTTTTGTCATGGATTTACCTTTCATCCAGGAATTACTTTATTTGGAAAGTCTGAGCGCGAGGTGAGAAAGAAGTGCAGTTAGGAATAGGTATAAGCTGCCAAGTCATGCAATTCTGTTTCTCTTGGAAGGAGAAAGACTTCATTTGAAATCAGAGAAGCAGTCATTGCATGCACACATATCACACATTTTTGGCACCCCTTCATCTCTTGTCTTCTAGGACTTTATCTACAGCCTGACAGTAACAATTCCTTTTGCCCTGCTTAGGTACTTTTTTTGCAGAGTTCTATAAAAGCAAAGGCTAAAAAACAGACATCAAATACCCACTAGGGCTGCTCCATAGCTTGAATTTTTAGCACCATATTAACATGTGCGATAAACACATTGCAAAAGACTGTCTAAGCTGCAATGAATATGAAAAATGCAGCATAAATTTACAATCAGCATGTTGATGATAGAGCTACCAGATGGAGCCCTTTACTCATGGGCATTTGGAATTCAGGAGAGGTGACATTATACAAACACATACATTGTGTAAAACATACTGAACAGCAGAAGACAGTAACTATACACTGTTCAGTCATTATGACATTATGAGCACCTGTCTAATATTGTTGAGGCCCCCCTGTGGTCATGGATTCCACTAGACCTCTGAGGGTGGGCTGTGTTATCTGGCACCAACCCACTAGCATTAAATCCTTAAAATATTGTAAGTTGTGAGGTGGAGCCTCCAAGGATCAGACTTGGTTATGCTGCAGATTCCACCAATTCCCAATTGGGTTGTGATCTGGGAATTATGGAGGCCAAGTCAACACCTTGAACCTGTTCTTGTGTTACACAAAGCCACCATCTATATGGTCCAGTTCTGATCCTCACATGCCCATTGTGGGTGCTTTTGACAATGGACAGGTATCAGCATGGGCACCCTGACCGGTCTGCAGCTAAGCAGCTCCATATACGTTGCATTGTGTGCTCTGGCACCTTTCTACAAGAACCAGCAGGGATTTTCCAGCAATCTGAGCTCCAGCAGTTCTTCTGTTGGATTGGACAAGCTATCCCTCACACCTTGGACTATGGAGTCCTAGCTGTCCACAACCCTATCACCAGTTCACCAATTTCCCTTCCTTGGACCACTTTTGATAGGTAATGACCTTTGCAGACCAGGCATATCCTACAAGACCTCCAGGTTTGGAAATTATCTGACCCTGTAGTCTATCAAATTTTTGCCCTTGTCAAATTTGCTCACATCCTTACACTTATCCACTTTTCCTGTCAAATTAATTTGTTACAATTACAATACCACTTTTCATTTCAGGCTGATTCTATAATGGGGTAAAATGGCTAATGTGGTATACAAAATGTAGTACTATTCTTGGAGCACTCAAAGGACCTATACACTACATGTCACATCCATCCATTCTCGAATAATTTTACATTGATGGAAAAGGTTGCTTGCTATGGGCTCATCAGAGTCAACTTATCAGATTCACACTCAGTCACATACTGCTGGGGATTGAACCGGCAACCTCTCAATGGAGAGCCAACTGACTACCTCTGAGCCATGGAGAAACTAATCTCTAACAGTGCCTTGATAAACTGCATAACAATGTCAATGTATCCTATTCTTATCCTAATATATCTTCCACCCAACCACATGTTCAACACATCCTACCATTTCAGAGAACCACGACTCCTTTAAAAAGTCATCCATCCATCCATCCATCCATCCATCCATCCAACCATTATTGGGACCGCTTATCCAGTTCGGGGTTGCAGGGGGCTGGAGCCTATCCCAGCTGACATAGGGTGGAAGGCAGGGTACACCCTGGACAGGTCGCCAACCTATCGCAGGTCAAACACGGACAGACCATTCATGCACACACTCACACCTATGGGCAATTCAGGGTGAACAATTAACCTGTAGGTTGACGTAGTCCCCGGAGAGAACCCACACATGCACAGGGAAAACATGCAAACTCCACACATAAAGGCACCTGCCGGACCATGAGGTGGCAGGAAGTGCGCTACCCACTGCACCATTGTGCAGCCAAAGATAATTTATTTTATAATTAAAAATCATTCAATTGAGGATGACTTGAAGCAAAGGGCCAGAGATAAACCCAGGCAGCTAGGATAAGGACTCAGCCTCAGTACATTGGGTGCTCACTCTGCAAAATGAGCAATCCGACGCCCCCAAATGCCAATTCTGTTTTAGATTGGTCACTCTGGATTAAACCCTCAGGACACTCCTGTAGCAAACCTTTCTGCTGTTTTATCACATATCAAATCTTACTCATCTAGTGAGGACTGCACTGGAAAATTGCCCTTCATTTCAAAGGTAAAATATGAGCCTTCATGCTAAACCTGTTATTTTAAATTAGTTTTATAACTTGTGAGAAACAATTCTGTCGAATATGCATGCATCTTATCCATGCCCATTTATCTTTCAGAAAGAAGATATGAATAAAGGTGTTGAGGAGATAAGAGAGGAAGGTCATTTTAGGTTCAGTCATCCATATGAGAGGAAGAGAAAAGAAAGCAAGTCAGAGAAAAGGAGAGTGAATGATTTATGCTGTCATTCGTGTGACCGCACTGAGACTGCCTCTGCCTGACGATGCATTCAGTGCAACTTGATCACTCCATCCGCTCGTTTCATTCGGATGAGTGGACTTGTAATGCTCCCATGCCCTTTCTTGCTTGTCACCTCCCTCCCTTCCTTTTAAAAAAAAAGGAGAAGAGAGAAAAGCAAAGGACAGTGGGGAGAGTTGGGGATGATGAGGTTCTTATCAGAACGTGATGACTTGGTCACGTTTTGATAAATGGTCCTGTTGTGCCACCAGTAATTTCAGTTGAACCAGAGTGAACTCAAACTCAGCAAAGTCTCTGCAAGTCCACAATCATACATAAGATAACAAGCACACAGACGGTTCAGCAGGAGTGCATGGAGAAGGCAAGTGAATGATGATGTCTGCAGAGAGTGCATGAATGTATGAGAGCGATAGAATGACTCAGTGAAAATCTGGAGGTCACTAAAGCAAACACAAATGCACTCTGCTATGTTTTCTCTGAGCTGTCCAATAGTAGATATTTCTAATAGTTCTAATATCAGCTTCTTTCTACTTTTGATTGACGGAGCTGATTGAATTCCATTTCAAGCCGCTGCCATCCTGTTGTCATTTCAAACTCGCAGATCTCCCTCAGCGGGTAATCACACTCTTTGAAATCTGTTTGATGAAAGACATTTGGCCTGATCATTCAGGATAACGCTGAATGAACCAACCTGTCAGCCCACACAGCACAGTCATGTTTTTTCTGCTTTCAGTGGGGAAGGCAGCAGGGAAGCAAAATAGTGTTTGTATACACACAATTACATTGCATATGTAAAAGGTTGATTACCATGTATTAGTATTAAGAATTGAATACTATTTTGAATCACTTTCAATTCTGTTAAACAGAATTGCTAAACAAATATATAAAAATGTTGAAACAACTTTGAGAGCTTGCATGAGTCATCGTACAAAATGCCTTTTGTGTCAAACCAGCAGTCCCAAACACAGTGATCTACCTAAAAGCATAATGACTGAGAATTAGGTAGATTCCTACATTTGAGAAACTGGAAAAAAGCTGGGAACTTTGAGGAAGGAGCTCAAATTTTTTTGGTTTATTGTGTTGAAGATTTTTTCAGTTCGTCGACTTTAATCGCCATTAATCATTTAAGCACTTCAGCATTACTCCAGCGAACTTACCACTGGAAGGAAAAACAACATCCTTTTTACTGAGGGCAAAGTTCAGGCTGAGTTTAGACGCGAGGGTTGTCAGCATGTTCACGGCCCTACAACTGCATGAATCACGCACAAAATGGCAATAAATGGCTTTGGGCCACTAGCGTACCACCCAAGGCAGTAATTAACAATTAGAGCTAACACTGGGGCTATTTCTGTAGCCTGCTAGGCTAAGGTTAAGGTTAGCTTAGCAAGAAAGCTAAGAGGTTAAAATCAGCTTAAAGTAAAAATGGATGACACAGTTTGCTAGATAGAAGAGATAAGCTTAGTGGTTGTAACAGCTACAAGTAGCTAATGCTAGGTGATAATTCAATAACGAAAATTATCACGATATAATTTTTCTCAATATAAATATAAAACATTTTCAATAAAAATGTGATATTAATAAACATGTAATTACACCCCCCGGCCACTTAAAATGGAGGGGATGCTAATGAGCCTTAAACGCTAGTTGCCAACCAACATTAGACAGAAGAAGAAGGTATTGAACAGCCAATCATATCGCAGGGTGAGAGCTAGGCGGGGCTTAAAGACATTTGGAGCACTATGTAAACACAGCTGAGACGAGGGACAGCGGCATGGAAGAAAACTCAATACCTACCTGCTCAAAGCAGAGTTGTTAGTCTGACACCATGCTGACTCTGCTTTAACTATTAACTTCATACCCATCATTAAATATACTTTCATGATGTGGGTAAAGGAAGAGCACAGAGACAACTTCTGCTGTTCATTTCAAACACGTTCAATGTCCACCGTGACCATAGGACAACTGAACACCGAACGACAGTGATGCATTCACTGCACTGTGGGAAACAACATCACTCTGCCTGTAACCCTTAGTAATCTTAAAGGGGAGAGCACAACTCAAAACAATACTCTACTAAACTGATACCCAGAATACAGTTTGACAGATATTTGTTGTAAATGTAAATCAAATTATGGAAATAACCTCAGTCTGAGAAAAATAAGAATCTACAAACTAAAACTTCACAAAAGTTTAATTTATCACAAAAGACATGCATCCTAGTAGCACAATCAGAAATGAAGGATTCAAGAAGTTTATGAGAAACTAAATCCAGATACAAACTAATAAACTGTCTGGTTTCTTCAACTTTCACCTAAGACCAAAAATCTGAATTTAAATTGAAATGAAATAATGATTTGATATTTTATCGTGATAACATACTTTTCCATATCGCCCAGCCATACAAGTAGCAATTGAAACTGTTAGCTAACAGATGGCAAACAGATAAACTGTTATCTAAAAGTTGAAGAAAATGTAATGGTTAGCTTGAAGAAAATATAACTGTTGAAAAAGTTAGCTCAAAGAATTAACCATATAAATAGCTACCTGAAAGTTCAAGATAATCGTTCAATATGAAAATAACAAATATAAATGTTAATTGGTAGAAATATTTTGCCAAAAGACAGCAATTGGAATAACTGTCCACTCAAAGATAAATATGTAATTGTTAGCTTAAAGGTTGAAAGAGTTAGCTATGAGTAGCAAATAGTTACCTGAAAGCATGCTAAATGACTGGCTAGCTAAATGTAATAATGGTAGAAATAGTTAGCTGACAGATGGAAAGTACATTAACTGCTAGCTTAAAGGAATACTGTTTAAACTGTTGTTTTAAAAATAGAGTAAGGTTGAAATAGTTAGCTCAAACTGACAATGATTTAACTGTTAGCTTAAAGTAAAGAGAGAAAACATGGCTGAAACTGAAAACTAAAAGTTGTTATTGTTAAATGACGTCTAAGAGTTGTAGATGAAATAAAGGTTTAAATAGCTTAAAAGTAATGTTTTCAGAAAAAGTTTCACAAAGGTTAAAAATGTAGAATGGTTAAAATAGTCTATCTTTGATTTAAACTCTTCGAAGCTCACACATTCATGTTCTGTTGCTGACACACAATTGATGTAATGCATTTGGACAAACATGCTCTGTGGATTACCTGGAGATCTGAAGGTCCAGGCCTCGTCGTCATCAAAGTGCGTATCCCCAGCTGTGAACCTCTCTCCGGGAAAAAATGCGTGTGCCACGGTGCCCCCTGGCCCATCAAAGGGATATCCATCGTCGTGGTCGGCCTTAGTGAAGTCGATTTGAATGTCTGCATCACTTCCTGCCACCTCGTGGAAGTTGAGTGGTGCGATGTCGCTCCAGACCTTCAATGCGTAATACATCAGGGCTCTTACGGTGTCCCTGCCAAGTAAGGCTGAATCCTTTGGGAAGGTCCTCACTCTGGGGGAGAAGAAAGGGAGATATAAATATCTTACATACAAGAAGAAGAGGGAAGAGAGGGTGAAGAGGAGGAAAAGGAGGGCATTGGGGAGTTGAGCTAACAAGAAAGGAGAGCGGTGAAGAGGTGGCTGATGAAGGAAGAGGAAGGGAGACTTGACAGAAGAACAAAGTTAAAGTGGAGACAAGAGAAAAGAGCTCAGCAGAATGAAAGGAACGAAATGATGATTGACAAGAAACAAGAGGAGAATAAAAGGGAAAATTAAAGGAAGGAAGGTTAATGGAGGTAAAATCTGAGGGAGGAGACGAGGAAAGAGGAACACTGTACGGGTGACAAACTCGAACATGAAGATGGAGAAGAGACAAGAAAAGTTGAAGTGTGGGAGAGAGGGTGCTGAGCACGGAAAAAAGAGGGGAAAAGGAAACAGAGGTGCTGGTAAACAACAAACAAGAAACAACTTTTGTTTTCATATTTGATGTGATTCCATCAGTTTTTGCATTTCATGGCTAGGTGCTCCTGCTGCTCCCATGTATTGATAATGACTTGAGAGTACATGTGCATTTGAAGAGATTATGGCATCAGCTCTGAAAACGTATCTTTTTTCCCCTTTCCTTTTATTTCCACATTTCATTTTCTTCCTTCCACTCTAACCATGTCATCTCTCAAGCTATTTCCTTCCTACAGCTCCAGTGGAAACAGGACAAGAATAAACAGAGAACTGCCTCTATGTCGAGCTAAGTTTGTCTACCCAATCTCCGCTGTATTTCCTTTCCTTTCCCATCTCACATAGCTTCTCTCATTCCCTTTCGTTCTCTCCACCCATCAGTCAGTGGGATTTTCTACTCCTCTGCTTCTGCATGATGTACTTGCCTCTGAGGTCATAGGAAGTGCCACCTCTTCTAACTTATCATGCAAGGCTGCACATCATGTAGCTACAGGACAACTGGGTATTATTGACAATCTTAAGTCTTTTTCAAATGTTGAGACTTGAATGTAATGAAGCAACACTGCAGCTCAATCAAAACATTCAGCACATATATAGATATTGATTCAAATATTGATAGTTGTAGGCTGACCTCAGGGCTAGTTTTAAGCTTCAAGGTACACACATAACCTCTGCAATTCACAAGCAGGAGCAAAACAACCCTGCAGGTAAAACATAAATTCTTGCACCAGTAACTGAGCCAGAACAGAAAATGATCATCTGTCAACCCACGTGTGCTTCTCATTTATGCTGCAATTTGAACGGAAGAGGAAATAAAAGTAAGGATGGAGGGGAATCTTGGTGAAAAGGGAAAAGCAGAAAGGGTTCAGTCAGCAATGGAGACTGTAAACAGTGTATGGCAAGCTGGAGGTGAATGCAGCTGAGCTGTGACTTTTCAGTATCAGTGGATAAACAGGCTTATAAATTAATTCTCTCTTACTCAAGGGACAGCACACTGTTTTTCTGTTTGGCTGCTGTTCATTTGAGTTTATTTTCTCCAGCATACATTCATTAACTTGATTCCCGTAATAACTAAGCTGAGATCAGAATCTTTATATGTCACATTTTAGCACTAAGCTGTAAACAGGACTGCAAAGCTTGGAAATCCAGTGGATCTCAAACACAGATGGCATACTGTGCAGGGGAGCATAATGACTGAAGAAGAGACGCAGAGAAAAGCTTAAGTTGATTTACTGGAAAAAAACAGATTAATGAATCTGTATCATTAAGGAAAAACAACCTAAAAGAGTGTTCTGATGCCAGCCAGGCTATTAGGATTCAGAGAATGCTTTTACCGCTGGGGGCATGACAACCACTTTACCTTAAGATTTCATTAAAGTGAGGGATGCACAGGAAACAATGAATCTTTTAAATATGTTAAATGAACAAAAAGGAGCAGCCAGGCAACAAAGCTCCTGCACTTCAACAAGATTACTACCTCACTGTTCTTCTCTGCATGGTGCACAAAAGTGATAGAGGTTTAACTTTCAGTTTTAGATCTTACGTTGTTTAGAATTTGCTATGACATAACTATCCAAAGAAATCTCCATCAACTGCATAGAAAGTCACTTGTTTAGTTCTTGATCAAATATCTGTGAGTTATTTTATGGGATAAAACATACACTAATCAAATTACCCTTTAACATTGCCTTTAAAAAAAGAGTCTTTGGGTCATCGGTTGGCCTGTGTACGCCCTATACAGAGGCCATAATAAGAATAGCATTGGTCATTTGGGCGCCTCTCGGCCATGACCCTTTGCTGCATGTCTTCCTCCACTCTCCATAAGGCTCTTCCTTTCTCTTCTGCTGTCCTGTATAAGGCTCTTGCATTTTAGCTTTCTTTTAAACAACACTTCTGCACTTTAAGTGGATATCTACCTTGTTTTTGTGATCCTACACTTTATTATCACCTTGAACACCTCTGCACTGAAAGGGATGATCCATTTTTTGAAGTGGGGCTGTATGAGGAAGGGGAGAATGGGGTTGGTTGTCACACGGGTTGGTTGGCACACTCGTTATATCTCGCCACCAGAGGGCGCTGTCTCTCAAATTGGGGTATGGACATTTCCAGAATTAGGATCAGAGCTCACCTACATATAAGACACATAGAATTTAAAATCCTTCTTTTAACCTACAAAGCCCTTAAAAATCAGGCACCCTCGTATCTTAAAGAGCTCATAGTGCCCTATTACCCCTCTAGAACTCTACGCTCCCAACATGCAGGCTTGCTAGTTGCACCTAAAATCTCTAAAAGTAGTATGGGAGGTAGAACCTTCAGTAATCAGGCCCCTCTCCTTTGGAATCATCTACCAGTCAGGGTCCGGGAGGCAGACACCCTCTCCACTTTTAAGAGTGGGCTTCAAACTTTCCTTTTTGATAAAGCTTATAGTTAGAGCTGGATCAGGCTTGGACCAGCTTTTGTCATGCTGCTATAGGCCTAGACTGCCGGGGGAACTGGCACACTGACACACTGGGATCCTATCTCACCCCCTTCCCCCCAACCCCCTCATCACTTACTTTAACTCTGCCTGTCCCATTAAAGTTACTAACCATGGACCTTTCTGGAGTCCCTGAGCTCCCTTGTCTCGTAGATTCCTCTGAGCTGCCGTAGACGTCCTCCTGCTACAGACGTTCCAGACTCCAGCTGATACGGACGTGCTGGACTCCAGCGGCAACAGCTTCTACTACTCGTCTCATCACTATCACTTCTCTCTCTTACTCCCCTCTATCTGTCTTTCCAGACCCAACTCGGTCGAGGCATGATGGTTGTCTAACATGAGTCCGGTTCTGCTCGAGGTTTCTGCCTGTTAAAGGAAGTTTTTCCTCACCAATGTAACTAGCTAAATACTGTGATGTGCAATGCTCATGATGGATTAAGGTTGGGTCAGACTGAGTCTTACCCTGTCTTGAAGTTGGGTCTCTGTTCATAATTTGACATAGTGTGGTCTAGACCTCCTATGTTTGTAAAAGCGTCTTGAGATAACGTTTGTTGTGATTTGGCGCTATACAAATAAAGATTGATTGATTCATTGATACATAGTCTTCTCTGGAGTAAGACAGCTGAACTTGAGGTGAGAGGACTTTTTGTGTTTTTCATGTCAAATTGTAAATACTCAGCTCCTCAGTATTTTTCTTCTAGGCTTTTAAATGATGGGTTTATAACAAAACAAGTGTTACCCTTACAAAGTGTGAGGGGAAAGCTAAAGTTTAGATTTTTATTAGCTAGCTAAGTAGTTGTTAGATGGTTGTTAGCCTTGATGCTAGCAAAAAATTCCAGTTGGGGTTGGTTGTCACATTCTTTTTGGGGTTGGTTGTCACATGTAACAACCAACCCCTATGTTGGCAAAATCATGAATGGTGAAATTAGTTGGACTGCGCAGACCCTACATTTACCATCACTGTAACTCAGACAGTGACTGCATGTAGAATAGTTGAGTCGGCCATTATTGTTAGGCCTATTTGTTTTGTTCTTTATGTTGTTAAATAGGCTGGCCTAAAGATGTGTTTCCTGTTCATGTTCCTTGCTCATTGTATGTTAAAATGCATTAAGTTATGTAGGCCTATCACTTGTCAGTGCAATTAAACTTTCAAATTTAGATCTGCCTTCTTGCCTTTTTTGGAAGATTTTTCCCATTAGTGTGTGACAACCAACCCCATAGTGTGTGACAACCATCCCCATAGTGTGTGACAACCAACCCCATAGTGTGTGACAACCATCCCCATAGTGTGTGACAACCAACCCCATAGTGTGTGACAACCAAGCCCATAGTGTGACAACCAACCCCATAGTGTGTGACAACCAAGCCCATAGTGTGTGACAACCAACCCCATAGTGTGTGACAACCAAGCCCATAGTGTGTGACAACCAACCCCATAGTGTGTGACAACCATCCCCATAGTGTGTGACAACCAACCCCATAGTGTGTGACAACCAACCCCCATAGTGTGACAACCAACCCCATAGTGTGTGACAACCAAGCCCATAGTGTGTGACAACCAACCCCATAGTGTGTGACAACCATCCCCATAGTGTGACAACCAACCCCATAGTGTGACAACCAACCCCATAGTGTGTGACAACCAACCCCATAGTGTGACAACCAACCCCATAGTGTGACAACCAACCCCATAGTGTGTGACAATCAACCCCATAGTGTGTGACAACCAACCCCATAGTGTGTGACAACCAACCCCATAGTGTGACAACCAACCCCATAGTGTGTGACAACCAACCCCATAGAGTGTGACAACCAACCCCATAGTGTGACAACCAACCCCATAGTGTGACAACCAACCCCATAGTGTGTGACAACCAACCCCATTGTGTGTGACAACCAACCCCATAGTGTGACAACCATCCCCATAGTGTGTGACAACCAACCCCATAGTGTGTGACAACCAACCCCATAGTGTGTGACAACCAACCCCATAGTGTGTGACAACCAACCCCATAGTGTGACAACCAACCCCATAGTGTGTGACAACCAACCCCATAGTGTGTGACAACCAACCCCATAGTGTGACAACCAACCCCATAGTATGTGACAACCAACCCCATAGTGTGACAACCAACCCCATAGTGTGTGACAACCAACCCCATAGTGTGACAACCAACCCCATAGTGTGACAACCAACCCCATAGTGTGACAACCAACCCCATAGTGTGACAACCAACCCCATAGTGTGAGAACCAACCCCATAGTGTGTGACAACCAACCCCATAGTGTGTGACAACCAACCCCATAGTATGTGACAACCAACCCCATAGTGTGACAACTAACCCCATAGTGTGTGAAAACCAACCCCATAGTGTGACAACTAACCCCATAGTGTGTGACAACCAACCCCATAGTGTGTGACAACCAACCTCATAGTGTTTGACAACCAACCCCATAGTGTGTGACAACCAACCCCATAGTGTGACAACCAACCCCCATAGTGTGACAACCAACCCCATAGTGTGTGACAACCAACCCCATAGTGTGTGACAACCAACCCCATACTGTGTGACAACCAACCCCATAGTGTGTGACAACCAACCCCATAGTGTGACAACCAACCCCAAAGTGTGTGACAACCAACCCCATAGTGTGACAACCAACCCCAAAGTGTGTGACAACCAACCCCATAGTGTGACAACCAACCCCATAGTGTATGACAACCAACCTTATAGTGTGTGACAACCAACCCCATAGAGTGACAACCAACCCCAAAGTGTGTGACAACCAACCCCATAGTGTATGACAACCAACCTTATAGTGTGTGACAACCAACCCCATGGTGTGTGACAACCAACCCCATAGTGTGACAACCAACCCCAAAGTGTGTGACAACCAACCCCATAGTGTGTGACAACCAACCCCATAGTGTGTGACAACCATCCCCGTGATGGTGTTGGTTGTCACAATGTGTCAGAGTGTCTTTGATAGTTAATTGCCTCTTTGTTACAATGAGTTGGAGAATGAGAGGGGTACACATTTCAAGCCAACACCTTAAGCTTCAATTTAATGTAGGAATGACTATTGAAAGATGTTTTGATGATGAGCAATCATCAAAACAGTAAAAAGTGTGACAACCAACCCCGTTCTCCCCTACTTGTAAATAGTGAGTGCATAACTGAGAGGATCTTGGTCAGATCAGTCCCTTTGTTGATGAACTTGCTAGAGAACACAAAGGAAGCTATGCCATTATGGTCATCAAGCACTGCAGATGGAGTTAACTTTACCACGTGACTTAACTAGTTTTGGAAAAGTTCAACCCAAACACTGATGTTGATGTAAGTGTCAATATATACAAAATAATTCATTTTAGCACTATTCGCAGACACAACCCATGTGTTCCTCCACCTGCAGCGCACTGATCCGCTGTCAGATGGCATGCAGTTTACTGTGATACAAGAGGATAACTTTATGAAGCACAGATAGGAACAAGTGGGAAGAAAGACATTTCTGGGGTAACTGGAGGATAGGATAGATCCCAATAACTTGGTGGTGCAGGTGTGTAAACTGTGAGCCCATGCCAATGAATTATGAAAGCTACCGCTGTCGTGAGTGGGACTTGGTAAAAACAGTACATCAGAGGATTCCAGCGGCTTACAGAGCTGAAGCCTCTTTCACTTTCCAGGGTTTCCTGCCAACTCACTTTTTATAGACCTCCTTCAATTTTGAGAAGTCAAATCAGAAAATCAGAAGGGTTGAATGGCCTCCTGCTGTTTTTTCATTACATCCACTTGCACCAGTATTATTGTTTGGGTTGGACCTTCTCTGTGGTAATAATTGGCCCTCTCTGCTCCGTGCCTCTGGTCAGTTTCTAAAAAAAGAGGCTGAGCTGACCAGCATCTCCTGGGGTTAATGCACTTACTATTGACAAGTGCCTCACACAACCTGGAGCTCAACAAACAACACCTTTAATGAAATTAATACTATTGATGGTATTGATTGCGTTCTTGATTTTGCTGCTGCTGCTGATGATAAAAAGTAAAAAAAACTTCTTCTGCACATTCTGTAATGCTTAACCTTTCTGATTGGTAGAGCACATGCAGTGTTTTTATTTCACCCACCATCCACAATAACATTCTATAAAACTGTGATTCACATTCATTTGTCATCTTTGATCCTAATGATGTGACTGCCTCTCTGTCAGTTGAACATGTTAGTGTTTATGAGTTTACAACAGCTCTTGAAACACAAAAAGAGTCCTTAGGAATGCATCCTCGTTTAGTTTTTTATTAAAATGTCAAAATATACTCATCAGTTAACTTTTTAATGATAACCTAAAGCAATTTGCAAGGGATGCATCCAGCTGAAGTCGCCAGTTATCAGGATCCCTCTTTAAACCTTCTTACTTTAAGTCGAGGATTTCAGGCGTTTTGAATAAGCTTAGCTGCTCGGCAAAGTCTCCTTCCAGTGTTGAATCAACAAATTAATTTGCGATGCCATTAAGCAGGTCTGCATGTTGACTTATATATAATCATCCTTGTTGTATGGCCTTTGTCTTTTTCTAAGTGCCTTCTACAGCTCTGTCAGTGTAGTGCAATTACTATTATTGCTTCTCCGCACGTCACTGGCTTGATTTGCATAATCTTAACAAGACTTCAGGCTGCAGTGGAAACGCAGACCACAGTGGGTCACAGGATCCATTTAGTTCCCTGAAGATATGTTTCTGAGTTCTGGTTGAAAAGCATATATTGTCACCATGGCGGTTTGGTACATTAAAGCATGAACAAAGACAAGGTGAATGAATAGTCTGGTGTTTTCTAACAAGTCATTAAAAGACAGATTAAAAAGCAGGGACTCAGACATTTTACTGCAGGCAAATAACCATGTGTGCAGCATGAATTCAGACTGCTGTTGGTCATGGCATGATGGAGAGGGAACAAAAACCTTGACCAACTTCTTAATTAGAACAACACGAATTACAGTTGAGGTCAAAATGATTAGCCCCCCTTGTGAAATCACATAAAACCCTTGATTTCTCCATGAAAATGACCATTAAAAACAAGTGTTTATAGTTTATGTGTTTCCAAAATAACAAAGACAAATGTTCACTATGTTTGATTTGGATATTTTGTTGATGCAATGAATTGAAACAAGAAATGGTAAAAATGGCAGGTCCAGAATTATTAGCCCCCTGGCCCTAAGTAGTCAATAGTGCACCCGTTCTGAGCCACACCTGACAACAACCTCTTCAAGTAGTTCTCTACAAGGTCGGCACATGTCTCTGGAGGGACTTTGGCAAATTTTTCCAATGCAAATTGTTCCAGCTGCTCCAAAATACATGGTTTCTGAGCATGGACATTCACTTTGAGCACCCGCCACAGATTCTTCACAGGATTTAGATCTGGGCTCTGTACGGGCCACTCCAGGACCTTGGTTTTGGTGTCCTTGAAGAACTGTTTGACCAATTTTGACGTAATCTTTGGATCATTGTCTTGTTGGAAGTCCCAGCACCGACCAAAGCCTAGACTAAGAGCAGAGTTCTTCACATTATCCCTCAAAATGTCAACATAACTTTCTTTTTTCATGATGCCATGCACCAGAACAAGATTTCCTGTGCCTGAGGCTGCAAAACAGACCCACAGTAAGATGCTCCCTCCACCATGTTTACTTCTGAGGACCGTGTTCTCAGGGCTGAAGGACTCTCCCTTTCTTGGCCAAACATGAACAACATCCATGTGCCCAAAAAGTTCCATCAGATCAAAGGATGGACTTCCAAAACTCATCTTTACCTTTCAAATGTTTACGGGCAAACCTCAATCTGGCTCTGATGTGCCGCTCTTTGAGTAAAGGGGTTCTTCTGGGACGATGGTCCTGAAGCCCACTATGATGAAGCTCCCTCACAACTGTGCTCCTTCAAACATCAACTCCAGAGGAGGTCAGGTCAGCATCAATCATCTTGGCAGATGTCCGGGGCTTCTTGCTGACATCTTCAACTACTTTCCTCTCCAAAGTTCTTGAAATCTTGTGTTTTCTACCACACTCAGGTTTGTTTCCAACAGAGTTTGTCTCCTTGTATTTTGCAATGATGCAACATGCAGCTATTCTAGACACTGTAAAACACCTGGACATGACAGTATAGCCTTCCCCCTTATTATGAGCCTCCATTATCTTCTTTCTGAGCTGAAGACTGATTTCCATTGTCTTTGGCATGGTTAGTATGAGTAGTCTCTCTCAATAACATGTTCAAGTGCCCTGTTTGGAGTCCCTTAAGTAAATCTCAATGCTGTTTGAATGCTCAGGTGTTGTTAGGAAGCCAACAGACCTACAGGTGTTAGGAAACAAACTGACTGCTCAGGTGTGTTTTAAAAGCAAAATTCACATGGGGGCTAATATTTTTGACCATCCCATTTTTTACAATATTTGATATAAAGTTATCCTAAAAATGTATTTTACATTCCAAAATGTACCAAAGCTACTAAAGAACACAGGTGAATGTTTGCTTATATCAAGTTTTATCAATGATTCAAACATTGGGCAGAATTTAAGGGAAATGTTCCAGAATTCCTGGGGGGCTCATCATTTTGACCTCAAGTGTAGTTCGGTTGCAGTGTTATCGGATGCACTCATCATCTATAGTTGTATTTCTGAAAGAGAAGCAGCGTCTGATGTTTTTTACAGTGTGTTCTTCAGACCAGTGGTGAGAGCTTTAAACTCAAAGTGACAGTAAACATGCTGTAATTCTTGCCCTTCACAGTGTGTTTACAAATCTCACTTGACAACAGTAATACCACAAAAACTGTCACTGTGTGTGATCAGTTGAGACAACCTGCAGTAGCAGGGGGGACTGCCAGAACTCAGAATAAACATTTGGGTCACAAAAAGGTTCTGAAACTGAAGTTGTGAACTACTTTTTCATAAAAAGCCATCGTCGTCCTCATTTCTTCTTTTGTTGGAGGCTGGCAACTTGAAAGCCAAGTTCCTGTTGAAAAAATAATTTGCTTGACGTTTGTTTTAACTTCTTGAATTCTTCATGATTAAGAACATCTTGGTAAGTACTGGTGACTCATCTCTTCACTGAAGCTTCTCCGCCACAGACTCCCTTTTTTTATTTTTGCTCTCTAACTAGCTTAGGATGTCTGGTCTTGGTAGGTACAGCAGGAGTTCATAATGAGGGATGCAATGGTTAATTTATCATTCTTCTATAACTTTCTTGACTTTCTTGTTTTAACACCTCTGGGATTTTAACAGCAGGATAAAGCACAACAAGCTACAGACTCAACCAATAATACTTTATTCTCAAGCTGAGTAGGTGGACAGAAATACCTTTTTTTCTGTCTCTGAAACTGGCTTTTATACCTTGTGACGACCGTGACAGCTTAACACAGGGTTTAGATGTAAAATCTCACACTCCACAAACAACTCGCCAACTTCTAAGCTGTAATTCAAGAGCTCAAGGTGAGGTTGGGTGGCTGACAATGTGTGTCAGATAAAAACAGAGTGCCCTGCCATTGTGAGTACATTTTGCAGCATGTTTCAAACTGTGCAGCTTGTGGCTCAACTTTGGCTAGCATTAAGCAGTTTCAAATGATACTGTTTGTCGTTGTGTTATTAATTTCACAAGAGAAAACTCATTATTTTATTTCACAAGAACAAGCTGTATGTGTCACATCTGCAGAAAATGAAAGGAGACAAAATAATGAGGAAGAAAAGGGAGACGAAATTAGTCCGAACGCATAGAGATTGCTCTAATAAGAGACAAAGTGAGCAGAGACGGAGTAAAAGGCAGAGACTCAGACACTCTCCTATTGCAGAAATATCTCTGACAACTCCCCACGGCTTTATCTTCCACATTTCTAACTTTAGTCAGAATCAGAGTTTGTTCTCCAGGAGAATGACGGGTCCTCAAGTTTCAATGTTTCTGCAGGCTAGTACACTCGGAGGGATCAGTGATCACACAGACACGTTTCCATCTCTGACACAGCATCTGATGTCTCCTTTTCCTCACCCGCCAAAAATGCTCCTCATTACAAGAAAGCTCTTTTTTTTAAATGGCACATGTTATAGGGTTGTAAAGCAGCACAGGGCTGTCAGAGTGAGAAAAAAAAGACATGCAGATGTCATGAGGTTGACAATGCGGGGGGGAGGACTTCCAGGGTTGGCAAAATTGAAACTTTGTGATAACTCATTCCTAATGTTCTTTCCGTACTTGTTTTATTAGATCTTAGCGCTGCATTCGATACGATTGACCATCAAATCCTGTTACAGAGATTAGAGCAACTAATTGGCATTACAGGAACTGCGTTAGCTTGGTTTAAATCGTACCTAACAGATCGATCTCAATTTGTTCACGTAAATGAAAAGTCCTCAGTGCAGACCAGGGTTAGTCAGGGAGTTCCACAAGGATCAGTGCTAGGACCAATTCTTTTCACCTTATATATGCTTCCTCTAGGTAACATCATGAGGAAGCACTCTATTAATTTTCATTGTTATGCTGATGACACTCAGCTCTATTTATCAGTGAAGCCAGAAGAAACCAATCAGTTATCTAAATTAGTAGCTTGTCTAAAAGACATAAAGACCTGGATGACCAGAAATTTATTACTGCTAAACTCAGGAAAAACTGAAGTGATTGTTATCGGCCCCAAACACCTCAGAGAGACTTTTTCTAATAATATAAGTACCTTAGACGGCATTAGTCTGGCATCCAGCACCTCGGCTAGGAATCTAGGAGTCCTATTTGATCAAGATTTATCCTTCAATTCCCAAATTCAGCAAATCTCAAGGTCAGTCTATTTTCACTTGCGCAATATTTCTAAAATTAGACACTTCCTATCTCAGAGCGACGCAGAAAAACTAGTCCATGCATTTGTTACCTCCAGGTTAGATTACTGTAACTCCCTCTTATCAGGCTACCCCAATAAGTCTCTAAAGATTCTTCAGCTAGTTCAAAACGCTGCAGCTCGAGTATTGACTAGAACTAGGAAGAGGGAGCACATCTCTCCAGTGTTAGCTTCTCTACACTGACTCCCAATAAAATGTAGAATAGAATTTAAAATCCTTCTTTTAACCTACAAAGCTCTTAAAAATCAGACACCCTCGTATCTTAAAGAGCTCATAGTGCCCTATTACCCCTCTAGAACTCTACGCTCCCAACATGCAGGCCTGCTAGTTGTACCTAAAATCTCTAAAAGTAGTGTGGGAGGTAGAACCTTCAGTCATCAGGCCCCTCTCCTTTGGAATCATCTACCAGTCAGGGTCCGGGAGGCAGACACCCTCTCCACTTTTAAGAGTAGGCTTAAAACTTTCCTTTTTGATAAAGCTTATAGTTAGAGCTGGATCAGGCTTGGACCAGCTTTTGTTATGCTGCTATAGGTCTAGACTGCCGGGGGAACTGGCACACTGACACACTGGGATCCTAGCTCACCCCCTTCCCCCCAACCCCCTCATCACTTACTTTAACTCTGCCTGTCCCATTAAAGTTACTAACCATAGACCTTTCTGGAGTCCCTGAGCTCCATTGTCTCGTAGATTCCTCTGAGCTGCCGTAGACGTCCTCCTGCTGCGGACGATCTGGACTCCAGCTGATACGGACGTGCTGGACTCCAGCGGCAACAGCTTCTACGACTCGTCTCACCACTATCACCTCTCTCTCTCTTACTCCCCTCTATCTGTCTTTCCAGACCCAACTCGGTCGAGGCATGATGGCTGTCTAACATGAGTCTGGTTCTGCTCGAGGTTTCTGCCTGTTAAAAGGAAGTTTTTCCTCACCACTGTAACTAGCTAAATACTGCGAGGTGCAATGCTCATGGTGGATTAAGGTGGGGTCAGACTGAGTCTTACCCTGTCTTGGTGTTGGGTCTCTGTTCATAATTTGACATAGTGTGGTCTAGACCTCCTATGTTTGTAAAAGAGTCTTGAGATAACATTTGTTGTGATTTGGCGCTATACAAATAAAGATTGATTGATTGATTGATTGATAATGTGAATTATTAATGCAGCTTTTCCTCGATCAATGAATATTGCTAACCAGGAACCTTGCAGCGAAAAAATATACTTTGTGTCTTGGTTTTACCATTAAATCAAATTTTGGTGTCCTTATATGATACTAATATGTACAAAACTCAACCATTATATCTAACCAGAATTGTAAGATTTTTTCCCAAAAAAACACATTACAAAGGAGGACTTGGTGTCTGGTTTACAGCTCTGGGTGGTGACTTCTTGTCAGGCTGCATTGAACCTCAACAAGCTCCAGATGGTTAGAAAAGCCTGAGAGGCGATTCACGGGGCAGCAGACAGTCCTTACAGCACCTGCTGCTTCTTTTGCTAGTGTGTCGCTGTGAGTGATATTATTTCAACATGGTGTAGGTCTCCTTAGAGCTCCTTTCAAATGAATTATAAAGGCTGGACAGCAAGAGGACACTGCTTTGAAATATTATTATTTATTTAAAGTATCATTGTGAAATTACATTGTTAAAGTATTGAGGACACTGAGATTTTGAAATATTCAGGGATATGTTTCAAAGCAAAGTCAAGCCTTTTGGCAACAAAAAAACATCAACTTGGATTACTATGAATAGAAGTAGTCGTAAAAACCCTGCTTTGCATGGTGGCTACTGTATAGAAAAGGTAAGAGGAAGATCGCAGCTAAGAGAATTACAGGGTTCCCACTCTTTTCCAGAGATTATTATGCAGGACATTTCCAGGACATTTTCAGTGATGATCAAGCTGGTATGACAGTCTAAATTTAGTTCCTAATTTAGTTCCTAAATCAGGGGTGTCAAACATACGGCCCGCAGGCCAAAACCGGCCCGCCAGAGGTTCCAATCCGGCCCACAGGATGACTTTTGAAATTACAGAGAAAACATTGACTGCACTTTTTCAATAAATGTAACTGGTATTTCAAATTTGTCCTACAGGGGGGGCACCTGAATGGCACTCCGGGACTTTTTTTTCTCAAAGTGAAGAAAAAGAATATTTGCAGTTTGCATAATCCGGTGGAAAATCATGGACTTTTTGGACCGGCTGGGGGGTCCATAAAGGTCTAGTATAATCTATCTGTTCTTTTGCAGTAAACATTACACTCTGTGTCAGGTGAATGGGTAACCTGTGTGTTTGGTGTGTTTACAGCAGGTTTCAGGGCTTAAAGAATATAATATATGGCCCTATATGAGACTCATCATGGCGAGAAATACAACAACTGTTTTTGTAAAAAGATAGTTCATGAAATATAAAAATTTTCAGAATGTACTTGTACTTTTTTTTTGCAAACAAAGGGAAACATTTAGAGTTTTTGTTATTTATAGGTTATTATGTTATGATTTTACAGGTCCGGCCCACTTCAGATCAAATTGGGCTGAATGTGGCCCCTGAACTGACATGAGTTTGACACCCCTGTCCTAAATAGTCTAATATGTTCAGTGGAAGTCTACATTGAAAGACTTGCAGTCTATGGAAATCATCTCTTACATACTTAAAATATGATGGCAAATTGATTATAGAATAATGCAACCACAGATGTACAGCACTTCACTTCATTAGTGCAACCAAGTAACAATGATGGCCAACTCTCATCTCAGCTTTCTCTCTTCTCAAAAAATATAAAATGAGCTAAGAAAAAAACAAAAGAGCCTGCAAAGGAATCTGGAAGCTGCCTTACTGAAATAAATAAATAATAATAATGATCAGAGGATCAGTGCATTAATGACCTAAATAGAACTGAATGACAAAAATGACCACAAATGTTTCTCACCTCAACTCAAACTCAAAATATACCTGCTTTATCATGATATTCATCCTGCAAAGTGGTCAATATAAATAAAGCAAATGTCACATTCAAATAAAATGTTTGAGTTACTGTAAACTTTGGAAAAATTGCACCGGTATACAGCACTCTGTATTTGAAGATCTCTCAGAGATTTAATAAAGTTTAAACTGTCTTCCTGCATGGCGATGCCTATTCTGATCAGTGATGTCTACAACATGCAGTTTCTGAGCAGCTGTGTTGCTCTTTATGATCCGTTTATTATCACTATCAGGAGTTTGCACTCCTACTAGCTACAGTACGGTAATTGAGCTCTAAGCCTGCAGAGAAAGTTGTGAGGCACAGACCCCCAAGCTTTCTGCCTGACTCCGCTGCTCACTCTTTAACTTGAATATAGGACTCTTTGAATCAAAAGAGCACTCTACAAGGTGAATTTACCATAAAACATAAACATGTAGCCTACTCCTGTTTTCTGTGAATGCATGATTATGACCAAGTGAGGGAGGAAAGCCGGACGGATCTGTGACGCTGTCTTTTCCAGCACAGTGTGCACTCAGCTTTCAATGAATGGGGATGTTGGTTTTTTTTAATCGTGTCAGGTCGCACGCAATCATGTTGGAATTATTTTTCAGGACAACACATGATTTTCCAGGACATTTCACTTTTTTCCCCATTTTCCAGGTGGTTTCCAGTACTGGAAAACTGGTCAACTGTTTTCCAGGTTTTCCCTGGAATTAACTGCTCTTAAAGTAGAGCTGGTTTACATGTAAGCACAATGAAAAGGGCAGGTTCAATGCAGTGTGACTTTTTTTTTAGCCATCTCAACATATGCATTCCTACTGTCTACCTCACTACAAAAAGGGAACCCTAATCTATGTGTAACCAAAGTTGTAGAAGTTGCAGAGTCATTAAATATAGATGTAACCCTATGGATGGATAATGATCTGCCTAATTACAACCTTAAAATTCATATGCATGCAGAAACACAACAACAGCACAGTTTTTCAATCCAGGTTCAATGAGGAATGTGTCCTGCAGCACAATGGTGCAATTTCTACAAAGTCGGTGTGAGCAGATATAAGAATGCAGTGGCATATATTCCAGAGAGCTCAGTGCAAGGGATTGGACAGAGAGATGAAGTACTGAGTGGAAATTTTAGGTCCTGCTCGCCAACTTGTTCAAAGGTGACACGAAACTCTAAAAAACAATCAAAATTGAGCACTAGCTATTTGTCACAGCTAAACACTGCCCAAAACCAAATAAGTGCTATTTGAAACAGTTCATCATCTTCTTCAATGAATAAATAAACAGCTATGTCAAGCGCTGCTGTAATGTAAAATGCTGGTTAAGTCAACTGTTGAACACCTTACCCTAAAATGCCTGATTGCAATACACTACATACAACTTGACAAGTCATTTATAAGTAATTTAGTAATTTTAAGTACAATGCAGCTGAAATGTGTGGCTGCTTGCTCCAAGTGTAACAAACACATTGCATTCTCCTACAAAATATGACATCAAATAACCCAACAAAATTCAACATTTTCAGTACTAAAGTGTATGTATGAAAATCCACATCCCTCATCTGAAGACGCACTAATAATATACCTGCAAAATCACAACAGTTAGACCTATTACCATTCTTTTTTTTTTTTTTTTTTTTTTCTCTTGTCTGCATATATATTTCTGGTTTGTGTCATGTTTGTCACAAACTGTCAAATATTAATGCAATTTATTCTTGCAGCAAAAGAAAAGAAAGAAAACCTTTTTCTTCTGTGCTTGTGACTGTGTGCATGCAACCATCACCATCCCTCTTAGAACTCTGGCCTATCTTTTATTGACAGCTAATATCATGTTCTGTAAAAGAGGGCGTGCACACCTAGGTGGGCCAAAAAAAAATAAAAAAAAAAAATAAGAGAAAGTGAAAGAAAGATTACATAAGGATATACAAAGGGACAGGGAGAGAGAAGGAGAGAGAGACCTAACATACTTAGATGGAGAGGGACCATCTCACCATGATGCCAAAAAAAATCCGTGGGGTGATACTAATGATGAAGCAACCCTTAGTGTCCACAATCATTACTGAAGCTTGGGTCGCAGAGGGTTGCCGCCGTGCTGTGTTCTAATTGTGTAACAAGACCACCACTGGTGCAGATGAAACCACTTGGGTCAGATCAGCCGAGCGGTACGGCCCAGCACCCGGGCCGCGAGAGCAGTCAGACCGAAGGACCCAACCCGCCGCGGGAGACCCAGGCCAGGGGACAAGCCAAGGACCCAGACCGGAAGCAAACAGGTACCGCCGGAGCACCCAGGGCGACCCCCAGGTCACCCAGTAGGAGGAAAGGGGGGCGAGGGGGGAGAGATCCCGCAGCCCCCCCAAGGGACACCCCCCACAACACCGCCCCCACAGCCCCCCAAGACGGAGCCAAAGGAGCCACCAGGGCCGAGGGGGCCCGGCACCAGGAGCAGACAGCCAGGCAGACGGGCAGGACCAGGACCAGAGCCCGCCAACCGGCGCGCCGGAGCGGGGGGAGGGCGGAGGCGGCAGGGCCAATCCCCCCCGCCCCCCCCAGACGGCCCGACCACTCCCCCCAGCCACGCCCCCCACCCACGCTCTGCGACTGATGGACCAGGCCGCGGGGGCATGGAGGGACACCCCAATGGCTGCCGTAGTAACCGCCCCCCAGCTGCGAGCCACCCCACCCCCCAAAGAGGACCGCGAGGGAACCCCGGGAAACCCGGCCCCAAGGGCAGCCGCGGACCAGGCCCCCACAGGGGAGGGGGCAGCAGGGGGACGGAGGGTGACAGGGACACCAGCCACCCACCCAGCCCCGATGGACCCCCAACGAGTAGGGCCGAGCCAAACACTAAGGCCCCACCAAACCTGATCTGTGTGTGTGTGATATGATTAGAATTTTGTTTTGTTTGTTTTTTTTTGTTGTATGTATGTTTGCTAGTGAGGTGGATTAAAATAGGGGGGGCAGGAAGGGAGGCGGGAGAGAAGGGGGAGAGCCGTAGTGCACTACTGCATCACAATCCGCCGCCCCCCCCCGTATAAAACCCGCCCCCCCAACCCTATATCTTTACCTATATCAGTATCTAGTGAGGTGCATTAAAATAGGGGGGGGGGGGGCGGATGGGGGGGCAGGAGAGAGGGGGGAGAGCCGTAGCACACTACTGCACCACCTATTACCATTCTTTGGGCAGCATGCTGTTGTCAATCATCATTTAACAGTCAGTGCACAGTGTGGACTCACATTATGTGCTACTTGCTCTGCTGTTTGGTTTGAACATTTTGGTTCAGTGACATCATTATGTCTGCTAACTATCAACTTTAAGTCCAGCAGACAAAATTATTACTGCAACCAGCACAGATGTGGAAGCCACACACAAACAGCTACGTGTTTGCCAGTGTTTTGGTTTGACAAGTTACCCTGTTAACTGGTGACTTTCAGCCAATGTGTCTGTGGTTATAGTTGTTACAACAACTGTTATACCGAGACAGAGTCTTTGTTGATGACTCTTTGTTTAGTTATTATTCTAAGACATAGCTGATGAGTAAATTTTGACATTAGGGACTCTTTTCTCTTTCCTCAATAGCTGCTGACAACAACAGACCCTGTTGGCTGAGAGTCTCCAGTTCGCAGGGTCACTCATAAAACTGGAACACCTGTGTCATTTTTGAAAGCTTGTCTGCATTGTAGGCCTATACTGATTAAAATTACACGTGACTAATTCTGGTATCATCTGCATATCAGTCCTTTTTCACTTAAAACTGAGTTAAACAGAAAAGCAGTCAGCATAGTGCATGCACTGCAGCTTCATGTGTTGTCATGTTGTATACAATACACTGTGACTTCCAGAGGGTGCTTTTGATGTCATGTCCTGCTTCTTCTCTGTGACAGGGAATACTGCACACTGTGAGGGACATACAAACAAGTAACTGTGGAAAACTCATAGGGCAGAGCTCCTGAAAAGTATGAGAAATTTCCAAGAATGTTCAAATTAAAGAGGCTATTGAAACACACAAGCATAAGCTATTACCCTGGCAGAAGGGGTCTTCCATACCCTGTATGTCAGTGTGTTTATTCACACTCTGAAGGCAGTAGTACCACACTTTGCTGGCAGTCATATCTTTAAGGTTTTATAACTACTGATTTATAAATAGTTGGTTTCACACCCTTCCACAACAAACCTCTAGTTCAACCTTTATTTTAGGTTAATAAGAGGGCAAGTACATGTTACTAATCCCAGCTCTGAACGCAAGCACCAGCAGTTCTGTTTCATAACTATCTTACTCGAATGACAGCCAAGATGGACGTATGGGGGTGAGCAAAAGACAGGTCTGCAACTCATCATCATGCTTTTTCTGCAAAAGATTAAGAAACATTATTTGACAGACTTTGAAATTAGTTGGATGGACGGAGGGCTGATTAAGGTGGACTTAATTTTCTCGACCTATTTAATTCCACGGCACGATTTCAACTTTAATTTGACGAATTCCTGAGAGCAAATTAGGCTTAGGTGTAGGTAAATTTGGTGCTGCTTGCATGCTTCATAAAGTATGTTTGAGCTTAGACTGATAAGCAGACACAAGTGTTTGCACACGTGCACACTGACACAAACTGATCACCTGCTTGACTTTCCATTTCAATGTCATACTTGTAGACCTCTGCAAGGGCAGAGTGATGATTCAGATGAGCAGAGGAAACAGGGGAGGGAGTGATAGAGAGAAACAGAGGGGAAAAAAACAACTCTAAGACTCTTTCGCTGTCCCCGCCTTCAGCCTCTCAGCTGGCTTTTACCTCCCGTGGCTCCGCTCCTCCACAGAGACATGAGCCGACATCAAAAGTGACGCTAAAAAGTACAGGCGCACACACCCGACACACACAGAATATTATTCACCTCCCTGTGCTCTGCCACCCTCCGCAGACATAAGCTGATTACCGTGAAAATTGAAAGCTCATACGCAGGTGGTGAATCAGGTGCTCATATGCATTTTTAGCAGCACGCATGTAGCAGCAGAAACACTCACATGCACTCAAAGAAAAAGAACATGAAAATATTTTACCCGTGCTTGTCTGCCACCAAGAACTCCTCGTACTTCTCTCTTTCTCTTCATCACACACACACATTTACACACACCGTCTCTATGTGACATTCAGGCTGAAGATGAAAGACATTAAATTAAAAGGCTCTGCATGAGTCCACTCCCTCCCCACAAATCTCTCTCCCCTCTTTTCAGTCCAAGTCTCATTTATCCTTCAGTCTTCATCTACCCTGACTATCACAGTGACCCACCCTGAGATATGAAATGTGTGAAAAACACAATGGGACTCAAATAAGATCATACTCAATAGTAGTTATTCTTTATCTTGAGGTACCTATGAGCAATTTCACAGGTTGGTGGCCTCTAATGGAGGCAGAGCGATGAACGCTGAAAGCTTCAAAAGCCTAAAATTAAGCAGCACATGCCACAAACTCTCCTGGCAGAACTGTGTTGTGATACAGATACAATGATAGATCTGTGATTGACCAATAAGAAGCATCTCTCAAACAAGGCACACTAAGGGCCCGATCTACTAAAGGTTTGCGTGTATAAAAACACGTGCAAACTTGATAGCCCGCACAAAGCTGACGTACTAACCGGGAGCACCGGGGATTGCGTCTGTCAAATGAGCAAAATAGCACTCGCTATCCATTTAGCGTGTTTGCCTTCATGAATATGCAGAACACATGTAGATCATCAGGACGCGCAAAATACTGGGAGGAGGAGATGCAAATGTAATAATTTGGCACATGCAATGTGATTTATCAAACCTGAAGCAGATAGCGAGCGGTATTTTTGCGTCTATATTTAGCACGTTTGAAAGGCAGGTGCAAACTGGCACAGCGTTACGCACACATGGCTGCGGTCACTGTAAAGCTCATCATAACATCGCTTTACAACATGCCCGCAAAAGCTGGGCTTACAAGCATTACTAAATGTTTTAGTCAATCAAACCAAGAGAACAAAATAATAATAATAAAACAACACAAATTCAAAGCAGTTCAGCACCACGGATAGCGACCGCGTCATTCTGACACCCACTTTAACTTTTTCATATAATGAGAGCACAGTAGGTCACTGTATCCACAGATATAAAGGTTAGTAAAATTGGCACAGCGGCCCACATGTTCACATACAAACAAAAAATCAATATGAAGTACTCGGCCTACTCACCACTGTCTGGACGAGCCTTAAGCTCTGCGGACTTGCCCACAATGCACTGTATGTCCATTTTCTTTGATCTGTCATTCTCAATAAATAACATGACATGTCCACTCAGTCTATTCTGTCCCATCGTGCTCATCAAGGGGTTTTTAGTTAGTTTGAACTTGGAGAATGAGCGCTCACTGAGCTGCGCCAGGCAGCTCTACGTAACTCCTCATCTCGTGCTTGCAGTGTGTTGGGGCGAATTGACTCAAACATGTTCACAGTTCCATTTAAGCTGGTGAATCTTTGGGACAGTTGCTGGATGATGATATCAGGCATTAAAAACGTTCACCCGAAAGTTGCTCCCTGCGTCAGTGAGGCGACTGTCCAAGTGACGCCTAACTTTTCTAGAGCAAGAGTAGCAGACTAAGCCTCATCAAATCGCTCTCTAAACTCCATCAAAACACTGATTGTGTTTTGGAGTAGAGTAGATGTGTTTATTTCATCGGCAGATCTTCTGTTTTTTCTCACATCATTTACCTTTTCTCAGATGGATGCCCAAATCGTGTTTCTAACGCTGAGATGTCTCTGCTGGAGTTCACCGATGTGTTTATTTCCCTCCTCCACAAAGACCTCCAACTCCATGTCTTCAAACTTCATTTATCGCTTAAGACCACTCTGCTCTCTCAAACTCTCCATGGTGACAGCCGATAGCACACGCAAAATCCTCATTAAAATAGGGCGGTCCACACCACTTTAGCACTCTTTATCATTTGCGCACGCAGTCTTAGTAGATCACCCGCAACACGCCCAGAAATAACACGTGCAAAATTATTATTTGCACACGCAAATTAGCGCTCGTTATTTGGGATCTTAGTAGATCAGGCCCTGTATGTGCCAGTTTGAGATTTCAACAATCTGTTGACCAATTTAATTGCAGTACAGTCATGTAGATCATTTTTTTTGTTCTAACTGCATCAAATAAATAATTATTTCAGATAAGTTATAATTAATACATGTTCAGAAAATCTGAGTTTTGATTCCCCCTCTAAAAAATCTCATCTTGAGAAAAGCATACAGCCACTGGAGTGATGTACCAAGGGCTGTATTCATAAAGCGTCATGGTACAAACAGTTGTTCCTTTTGACAAAATTCAAAAGAAAAATTCTGAGAATCATGATGATTTTCTAAGAATGTGCCATTAAAGCTAAGACTAGAGCTTGGCAAAGATAAGAGTTAATCAAAAACATCTTAGCCCCTAAGAGAGCTCCTAAAGTAAAAAATCTGTCAGGAGTGAGGCGGTCTTTAAGAGGAGGAAATGGCAAAATGATGGGAAGATAGGAGAAAATCTTCTCCAAACACTGAATGACAGGGAATTAATGAAACGCAAAAGATTTGATTTGTTTATGGTAGACGGTTTTGGCACAATACTACCATAAATGACAGTGATCGTAACATCAAGAGATTTGGGAAGCAGAAACATGGAACTGTTTCACTCAAGACTGTTCTCACAAGTGAGCTTCGCGTAGGGAGGCTTGACGTAGAAAAATGAAGAGTGTCTACAAAAATGAGTTTAAATGACACATTAGTACTTTGTACTGCAACCAGTGCATTTAATGAGCGTCATGACAGCAGACCCTCCCTCTGATCGCCTAGAAGGAGATGGTAAAAGGGTCCAAAAATGCGTAAATGGTCAGCAGATATCCCACCAATGTCTGGAAAACTATAACTACTGTAACTATCAGCATGTGAAGAGGCTTCTGAGTAAGTGTCTTTAAAGCTAGGGTTGGTAGTCTCGGAAAACTAGCATGAATTTGAATGTAGCTTTCCTCATGACTCTGTCTAACCCCTCCCCTCCTCCCTCAGAGCTCCTCCAAAACGACGCCCCCCCGCTCACATGCACGAGCGCCGCTGATTCTCGACCATATGATGGTGACTGATTCAAAACCGGTCCTCACCAAAACATTATCATAGTGAAAGTTAAAAACACAAACAAACATGGCTGCTGTTAGTACTCATAACTATCATGCTAGCATTATCCAGTTGTCATGGTGACACGATATCAGGAGAAAAGTTATAACACATATATAATACTGTAACAGCTCTACTGTTTGTTAAACATGTTCAGTGTAGATGCTCTTAATTCCTACAGTGTTGACAGTCAGTGAAGGCATCAGGAGAGGTGTAGAGTGTGTGAGCTGGAGAGAGGAGAGACAAGAGGAGAAGTTCTTCATTCATTCAAACATTGATTGTTGTTTTGTTGGTTGGCGTGATCACGGGCGACAGTGACCGGTTATTAAAGCTCAACGTGTTCATGAATCGGCTCGTCATCACTACAGCGTCCGGACGGAAGCTACAATGAATCTATATTTTCTGTAGGACTTACTGAACGTCATTAATTATTCTGCTTGTTGGTGAGAGCTTTTTAGACTCTGATCCGGACTACAGTCCTGAGCAAAGCACCTCATCGGGTCAGAGGGGACAGGCCCGAGGTCGAGCGAGAGGGGCAGGAAATAGAGTCAGGAGAAGCAGAGGCAGGAGACGGGGACTCGTAGGAGTGAACGCCGGGGAAATGTACGCGCAGGAGGAGGGCAGAACGGCTGGACGGGATTTGATTGGTTTAAAATTTGGGGAGCCAAAAAACAGTGATTGGTTGGTGTTTTCCCAGGTTTACTCCGGCTGTAGATAGCAGCTTTTTTTTTTCACTCTTTTTTAAGAACACATCATGTATTGATTACCATCAGGACATAAAGATCATTTTAACCAGTATGACAAAAAGTGGATCTAAATCTGATTACCAACCCCAGCTTTAAGTATGGCTTGCAATTTATACAACAAAGAAATTCATTACGTCTGACTAAATTCAAGTATGATTAGGCTGATCAATTTTGTTGTCCATCTTTGTCTGTCATCACCAAGGGTGATTTTTTGTCCCACTTTTTTTTGATCAACCAATCACAGTGTTTGAAAGACTGTCATCCTTAGTGATGGGATCAACTACTCCACCTCATAAAGATATGTCTCTTGCTCAGGGTTACTCTGAGAATGTTCCTTAACCAGCTAGGACTTAGCTAGACTTGTGTAAGCTTAGCAAGGAGTTCTCTGAGAGTACTCTCAAACTGTCAATATGGGCGATTGGTTTTAGTTGAATCATTTTGGGGAGAGTCAACAATTAGTTTGTCTAACAAAAATGTTGGACTGTGAAGTGCCCTGCACCCCCACCGTTCTGCTTTTAAATGATTTTTCTGTGCTTAAAATTTCTAGACCTCAAAAATGTACATTACTCGCTGGCCTAACGGCAGCAAAAAGAAATGCTGGCACTACGGTGGAAATCACCACATTCTTTGTCAAGATCTCAGCGGCTTAATACGTATCTTGTTATAGCTGTTATGGAGCTCTCAGTGGCCAAGATGCACGGAGCCACAGGAACCACTATCTCATCCTGGTTAAAATCCATAACTAAGATCAAAGAATGTGTCTAACTTTATGATTTAAATGAGCATTATTACGGTATTACTTGACCATTTCCTTTTGTTGTTGTCTTTATTTTTATTTACATTAATGTTATAAATGATGTCATTGTCACTATTCACTATTCACTTCCTTTATCACTATGAATTCCCTGTTGTTATCATACGGAGATCTATTCTGAGGTGGGGTGGGTTGGGGTGGGTGTCGCCATACCTTCTTTTATTTTATTTTATTTTTTCTTTGTTTTACTTCATGATATGCCTCGACTTATCCTATACAGTTGAAAAACAATAAAAAAAAATAATAATAATTTGATCACAAAAAAACAAAACAATTAGTTTGTCTTCCACCTAAAACCAATTGGAAATATCACTATAAATGATGGATAACTATTAATTTAATTTGGAAATTCATGATTCTATGCAAATAATTTCTTCTAATGTTTTTTGGTGATTCACTGATTTTTGTAAATGGTAAATTGTAAATGGACTTGTACTTGTATAGCACTTCTCTAGTGTTTCTGACCACTCAAAGCGCTTTTACACAACTTGTCACATTCATCCATTCACACCACATTCACTCACTAATAGTAGAGGCTGCAATAGTAAGGGGCCATCAGGATTAGCTTATCTCCTTCATACACATTCACACACAATTCAGGGTTCAGTGTCTTGCCCAAGGACACTTCAGACTGCAGGAGCTGGGATCAAACAGCCAACTTTCCAGTTGATAGACGACCGACTCTACCCACTGAGCCACAGTCGCCCCACGCACTTTTGGATGATTTGGTAATCCTTTGGACTTAAATTTCCCTTGAGTGCTACTATTAGGTCAAAATTTAAAATTGGTGCAAATTGTCAACCCAAAATGTATAACATGACCTTAGCTATAGTTTGTTTTTAATGATAACAATGCATGTTAGATAGCTATCAAGCATCAATACTTTACCATCAGTCCCCTAACCCAAGTGTTAATTGTTAACTTGCATATGTAGACTCTTCGACCCTTTAGTTTGGAATTAGAAACAGTCACTTTAACTAAAAGCTGAGTCGTGAAATTTGGGTTGTTCTGTGAAAGTCAAAAGAAAAACTCCTCCAGAAGGTCAGAATACCACATCATATAGAAATCTAATTAAATGAAACAGCTTTTCTTAGTTTACAAATAACATAAGAACTGCTGGACAGTAATTACCTTATGAATATTCAAAGCATTCCCAGATAATTTTTTAGTCGCCATAGGAGCAAGAGAATGAAAATAGGTTTGTGATGCTGAGGTTTGCCCGGCCATTACTGCTGGCAGCTTTATTATTAGTGCCCAAAGTCCCATAGCTAGGTGATTTTCAGTACAGCTGTGGTGTTTCTTAACACACTCTAACAACTGTGAGCTATGGCTATAATTAGTACTTTGATGGACCCCTGCTGCCGAGTTATGACTATAGCTACATTTAATGCTGTCATTACAGACCGCCTTTGACTTTGAGTATAGCTCTCATCACCCTCGCTGGGTTTTGGGTTTCTGACTGTGGCAGTTACACGCAGGTCTCACAAAACAGGCTTTAAACTGTGGGGTATAAAAATGTAATATAATTACACTCCAGGATGTAAAGAACAGAATGAAACCGTGGACATCCATGGTGTTATTTTAATGGCCATTGGGAATAGATCAATCATTCTTAACACAGGTGATTTGTTTAATTGGAAGATGATGTGCGAGTCAAAAAACACGGATGACAGTTAGTGGGTTTGAAATCCAGTGATTCATCAGAAAAACCCACCATAAGTATCAGACTAAAAGGATGCAGACAGGAGACACCAAGTCTTCCATTTCATGTTTTCTTCTTCTTTTCTTTGTTTCCTTTTCATTATCTTCATCCACCCCCCATCATCGCTCCTCTCCCCTCAGCTCACTACACCTATCTGTTTGAGTTATCAGCCAGGCTGCTAATGGCTGCCAGGATGTCTGCTGTGATAATGGTTGAACAATATGAGATAATGAGCTAACAGTGGGCTGTTACACAACTTGGCGCTAACATACTGGGCTGAGTGCAGTGCGCTGTATGGGCAAGTGTGAAAGAGAATGAAAACGAAGGCAAGCAGGAGTTAAATTGAGGATGAAGGACTCAGCCTAAGCACAAAGAATCTGACATGATGAAAAAAAAGAATCATTTACTTCTATTTCAGTTAAAAAAAAACATGTTGCTTGATACCAATTCCCTTATATGAGTAGTTCCCGTGCCTCAGCACTCATCGTTTTACTGCCTCTATGAAATAACTGACACTCACCACTCACCACCTACTCTGCACATTTTCAGAACATAATGGTGTGATTGATGTGTGTGAACAGGCAGAAGAGAGTGTGAAGCACCAGTCAAACGGACTCTGTCAATCGTACTGCAAGGCGCTAAATCAGGGGTGAGTGGGCGAGTCTGCTTCCTCCTTTAAGCTAACACGATCATCTAATTAAACAATCTAGGCAGAGTAAGAGTTCAGACCTTTGATTGATTGGGATTGCCATGAAAATCAGGTTTTTGAAGCCTTGTTGCTTTTCATATAAAAGACATATTTCTGTTTAAGCAGTGACTTGCATCATAAAGAGATTCAAAACTCTTTTAAACACCTGGATCTGCAGTATGGTGCTCTATCATAAACTCAGGAAGTTTGTCTTAATTGTGCACAACACATTTATTTCATGGAGCAGATAAGGATTTAGAACACAAACACCTGTACATAACTCCAAGTTTTGGTCTTACAGCTACATTCATTTATTTTTCATAGACTGGTAAAATACAAGTTATTTCACTATTTTTAATAAGGGTTAAAGGTGACATATCATGCTTTTTTCATCAATATATATTGGTCTAAGAGGTTCCCAAAACATGTCTTTAAAGTTTATGCTCAAAAAAACACTTTGAAATCAGATTTTGGTCTGCCTGAAAAGCCCTCTTCTTCAGTCCTCCTCAGAACACTCTGTTTTCCCTCTGACCACGCCCCCTCCGGAAGTGGATGTGCCTCGGCTCTCCAGCACGTTGATCTAATGTTTACATGTTGGCTGAATATACACGGCTGCTCAGAGATCGCGTTACTTCAACCCTCTGAATCTGATCCAGAATCTGATCCTGACGGAGAGGCGCCTGTAGCAGGACCTTTCTGAAGGATTGGTCACAGATTTAGTGTTTCTTGTTGTTTTATTTGTCAGTATGTAGACGTGTGTCTTGGTACACAGCTACGAACATGTAGCTATGTGGCTATGCTAACTAGCGCTAGCACTTATCCATGATAAATAAAAATCATCCACTAGATCTTCAAATCTGCAGACGTGGGGAGTAAAACCGACCTCTGCCAGAAAGGCAGCGGGACCTTTCTGAAGGATTGGTCACAGATTTAGTGTTTCTTGTTGTTTTATTTGTCAGTATGTCGACGTGTGTCTTGGTACACAGCTACAGCTACAGCTATGAAGATGTAGCTATGTGGCTATGCTAATTAGTGCTAGCACTTATCCATGACAAATAAAAATCCTCCACTAGATCTTCAAATCTGCAGACGTGGGGAGTAAAACCGACCTCTGCCAGAAAGGCAGCAGGACCTTTTCTGAAGGATTGGTCACAGATTCTGTGTTTCTTGTTTTATTTGTCAGTATGTAGACGTGTGTCTTGGTACACAGCTACAGCTACGACATGTAGCTATGTAGCTATGTAGCTATGCTTACTAGCGCTAGCACTTATCCATGAAAAATAAAAATCATCCACTAGATCTTCAAATCTGCAGACGTGGGGAGTAAAACCGACCTTTGTGTTTATTAAGACAGCCTACAACTAGCATGCCTCCCTCCTAAGCTCCTTGTTAGCACACATTTGTGCAGGTAAGGAAAACGGGGGGGGGATTCAGTATTATTTTATACAGTCTATGGGCTGAACAAGCTCCGAGCTCTGACTCCGTGACAGACCGGATATTGTTGTTACGTAACAAAAACACTGAAGTCTGAAACGGCTCGTTTCACACACATTTACAGAAAGGTGGAGAAATCAGAACAGGGGCAGAATGGATTTTTTTCATTCTCGGGGGGTTTGTAGACATGCCAGGGACACATATTTCAGGTAGAGAACCATTAGAAAGTCCATTTTGCATGATATGTCACCTTTAAGGTACCACATTAAGTGATAACAAAACCGGTTTCAGACATGCACCAGTAAATTTCAAGACAATTTAAGGAGCTCTGTGCCCCAAATTTTCCTGAGTTGAGTGTTCACATATGACCCCTCAGGGTGAAATTTCTCCCTGGGGTTCAGGTGGCTGGACATGACGTCAAAAGCACGCTGTGGTAGTCACAGTGTGATTAATTACAATCTTAATTATTTGGATTATTTTGATTTTAACCAACATTTTTCACCAGTTCTACACATGCACAGGCAGAACATGCGCACTCAACAAAGAGGGGGCTTCTAAAAGCTAGGATTCTTCTAATAGTGAGGCTTAGGGATTAAAGGCTTACTTTGGTATGTTTATTATTTGGAAAAAAGAGCATCTTGTTCATGTCAGGTAAACAATAGACTGCCCCTGAATTTATCCCAGCGAGTCCTTACAAGTCCCTTCAGATTTTTTGGCGTTAAAGATGAAGGCCATTTTTTTAAGGAATCTGGACAAGAAGTTGTGTTGTGTGTTCTGTCAAAACAGGCCTCTAAATGCACTATACAAATAAAGATTGATGATTGATAAATGCCCAAGGACATGAAGGCCCAGTTGCATTTGTGGTTTAAACAACAAGTCATTATATACTGTATGTTCTTTCCTATTCAATCCTGTCATTGTGTCATTATCTGGCATGTAACCTGCTACACCAGAGAGACTGTTTCACATATTGATGACATGTCATGTTTAACATCCATCTGTCAACAACCCATAGTAGGTGTTTGAAAAGGGCAGAACCTTTTAAAGAGAAAAAAGGTGATTGGACCAAAATTCTGTCAATCACATTCATTACGGGTCAATCACTGCAACAGAACATATGACATAGCAGGGGTGTGCACCCCCGAGGAGTAAACTACATAACAGGAGTTCAACAAGCAGTTGTTGTCATGTCAGCACATGATTGTTGCTGTTATTGTAAAGACATTTGTATATCAAAGTCTCTAGGTCTTCTTTTAATGAAGAAATGTTGTTCAGCTCTGATAAAAATGGAGCGCCGCCTGCAAGCTAGTTCAGGCAGATAACTCGAGCCGCGCTCATCATACTGACACGTCACCACCTCTCCATCAGCTGATCTCAACATCCTCATTCGGCGGTCTATTTAAACGGCAAGTCTCCCTGTCTCTGCTTCTGCTTGCAGTGCTCCTGCTGTTCTGCTCAGTGCTGTGTGAAGTTTGTCCCCACCTCCTCCCCGGCTTCCACCTGCGGGCTCCGGGGGGTTAGTCCTATCTCATTGCTCCTAATGTCTGCATTTAAATAATCTACGAGGAGTAATGAAATTCGGAGCCCACACGCCAAACACAATACTGTATGCTGCAATAAACTTATTAAGTAAACGTGAGTTGTCTGACTGAACTCCTGCTATTGCAGCATCCAAGCTGATCTCTTCCAATGCCGCGATTCTTTACAGGCTTGCAATTGCACCTGTAACTTCTGTCTACTAGAATGATTATGATTGGTCTGGTTGTTCTCTGACCGAGAACAACCAGCACAGACCCTGACTGTATCAGCTTGAAGCTTTGCAATCCGCCCATCCCATCTGCTTTTTGCAAAATGAGTTACAATGATGCTTTTTTGTAAAAACAAAAACAGAAGGTAATATGAGTCTGCTCTGATCAAGCGGCAACCTCCGGTCTAAAAATATGAGTCAATGCGGAAGTGTTAAAAGCTGCAGTTCATCGAGGATCCACTTGAGGCTGGCTCCGGAAGTACAGGAAGTCACATACACATGAATGGGGAAAAGACGATCTTTACAGCAGAAATAAACATGTTTACAGCCTGGTACTAAAGATGAGTGTAGTCTGAATAGCTTATTTCTCGATGTCCTCTCACTGTGAGGGGGGTGAATTTTTTTCTAATTCGGCAATTTCAAAGATATTGAGATTACTAGTCTTCCAATGAGAGGCACAGCTGCCTGTGGGAACACTGCAGCTGTTGGCTAGGAGGCTCAAAGCCCGCCTCTTTACGTCACACTGGCTCGACAGAAGCAATATGGCTGCCACAGCCGATTGGTCTCAAAACAGCTCTTCAGAAACAGATGGGTGACGTCACGGATACTACGTCCATATTTTTTACAGTCTATGGCTCTGATAGGTACTAATAAAAAAATTCAAACACTGCCATATACTTTGATATAATGGTAAGTGTAACATTGATCAAAAAATGTCCCAGTAATTTAAAAGCTGTTCTTAAAGCAAGATGATCTGCTGGATCTGGACACTAACATGTCTCTGTTCGACTACAGTTAGCTGATTAGCTGTAATGCAAACTATCTCCATTCTGTCAGTTCTGGTATCCACCCATATAATCTAATTAAGCAGATCCACCATGAAATATCAGATATGATATACATTTCTGAACCAAGCAGTGAAGGAAGAATTGCTATGCAAGTGCCACAACACCAGCTGAGAAAGGCAGAAGCAGGAAGCACACCAAGAGAATTATAGAGGAGGCCAATCTATGCAGAATATCAATGCTTTGTTATGGTGCTTTTCTGCAAATCTGCACTATATGGAAATCTCTCTGGATCTGAAGCCAGCGCACTGTTCTACAAATCTGAGTGCTGTGAATACAAAGGCTCTTCTCTGGACTGAAGACAAACCTGTCTTATTTCAGAGAGGAGCGGGCTGACAGGAGCGCTGTGTATGATTGGCAGCAGTACAAAGAAAAAAGGAAAGTTAAAGCCCACCAGGAGGGAGGCAATGCACACACACCTGTGTGTATGTGCATCCAGGATATATTGTGTCTGTGTGCAGGAGTCTGTGTGTTGTCTCCCTCTTCTTAAATTATGTGTATATTCATATTCTGCACACACTGGCCAACACGCTTATGCCAGCTTTTTGTTGAATCAGCCTCTTGTTACACTGGTCATGGATGTCTGTCATTTTCGTCATACAACAAGTCCCAAACATTCCCTTCCCAGAACAAAGGAGTGGTACAAACAAGTCCTACACCACTAAAGAAGCACAACTAAAACAGTAGTTCTATCCATTACTCACCAACTGTACGCTTGAATAATGGCTCTGAAGAGTTTGCATTATGCTTGTTCTGTTTCTTCACAGCAGTTGAAATTGATTCCAACATCGAGCCAGACTTATGGCAAGAAAACGATTCGAAACATCCGTAAAACCTCTCAAAGCGCTCTGGCGGCATTATCCACTTCTCAGCTATTGATCTTCATGTTCAGTTTATTGCTAAAAACCCTCTGCCTTCCCATGGATTACTTCATACACTACCTCTGGCAGAGCTTCTGAAAAATGAGGAGGCGATGATGTCAATGTAGTAGTGCATTTAGCCGCATTGAAAGAAGCTTGGAATGATCTGAACATTGGTGTTTATGGGCTGAACTTTGGCTGAACATATTTCATTTTATGTTTTTAATGCTTAAATTAAGAGGGAGGTGGAACCTCCTCTCTGTTTGCACACATGCATGTGTGCTGTGACTACTGGCTCAACCAAATCCTTTTGCAAGCAACTTGCTTTGAGAGTTCTCATCATGACATTTCTCACATTAAAGCCTGTTTAATTGGATAAACTAAATGTGCCGAGTTCAAAATGAAATTAAATACAACTAAAAAGTTTACACTCATCAGTGGCATTTATTTTTGTGGTGATCTGTAGCAGATGTTTATACTCTGTTAAGTTTTATATTGTATATCCAACAAGCAAATAAACACAACTAGAAAATGGTTATTAGACCTTCAAAAATTGATTTTATGTTATTAATGTAAATCAAGCAGGGCTGGTAGCTGGAGAAGTGCCAATTCACCTCCTGGGCAATGCTGAGGTGCGCTAGAGAAAAGAACCCACGACTTGTCTAGGTGCACGTCCATGTGCAGCCCCCTCACTCTGACATCTCACCACAGTGTATGACCTTAAGATACTTTTTAATGTATGTGTGTATAACAGTACTTAGTATGTTTCCAACAGTGAAAAAATAGAATTTCTTCTTCTTCTTCTAGATCAGGGGTGTCCAAAGTGCGGCCCGGGAGCCAATCGCGGCCCAAGGTCCATTTATTTATGGCCCCAAGCTTCCATCTTAAATTGTGTTATTTATAGCACAGAAATGAATCACATTCTGAATCATCTGTACATTTGCAGTTTCTTTCAAGCGCACAAACAAAACTAAAGTCAATCCAGAAACGTCTCAAAAAGCTTCATATGGACTACTTGTATAAAGGCAAAGCACTGGGAATTCTGCAAGACAGCAGTAAAGAAGAAACACAAGAACTCTTAAAGTTGACAGGTTTTCAAATTAATGTTTTTATCATGATGTGAGAATGTCAATAAAAGTTCAGAAGACACAAAAGAGGACACAAGACAAGATCAAAATTAGGACATTTTCCAGAAAAGGCTAAATTTGGTGCATAAAATTGTTTAGAACTCAGGAAAGTAATGATTGTGTTATAAAATGTTGTCTGCTGGTCAGAAAAGTCTTAAAAACAACATGAAAAAGAAGTGTGATGAAATCCAGATAGTGATCCTGCCATAGGAAAATAATGAGACAATATTTTTCCCACATTACCCGACCTGAATGAAAAACATTTTCCTCCAGAAGAAGATAAAGTTTGATCATGTTTATGTGGCTTGTGGAGAACGGAGGACTTCCTAGTTACTGATTTATTGAGATAAAAAGTAAAATAATTGTTAATAAATATATCATATATAACTTTTATGATTCCTAAGTCTCAGTAGGAGTCACTGGCCCTGAGGTATTCTGACAACATCAAATGTGGCCCTCTTTGAAAAAAGTTTGGACACCCCTGCTCTAGATCAAACATAACTGACCGCAAATACAATTTTAATGTTTTAAATGTTTGCTGTATGTTTTTGTCGATTGTCACTGTTCTGGTTTTTGTTTTGTTTTTAACTGTGTAAAGCACTTTGAATTGCCCTTGTATGAATGGTGCTTTATAAATAAACTTCTTCATCAATGGCAAACTGTAAATGGCTCTATGCATGGCTGGTAAAGGCTTACTTAAGCTTTCTTTTTTTTTTTTTTTTTTTTTTTTTTTTTTTCTCTTTTTCTTTTTTTCTTGTCTGCATATATATTTCTGGTTTGTGTCATGTTTGTCACAAACAGTCAAATATTCATGCAATTTATTCTTGCAGCAAAAGAAAAGAAAGAAAACCTTTTTCTTCTGTGCTTGTGACTGTGTGCATGAGACCATCACCATCCCTCTTAGAACTCTGGCCTATCTTTTATTGGCAGCTAATATCATGTTCTGTAAAAGAGGGCGTGCACACCTAGGTGGGCCAAAAAAAATAAAAAAAATAAGAGAAAGTGAAAGAAAGATTACATAAGGTTATACAAAGGGACAGGGAGAGAGAAGGAGAGAGAGACCTAACACACTTAGATGGAGAGGGACCATCTCACCATGATGCCAAAAAGAAAATCCGTGGGGTGATCCTAATGATGAAGCAACCCTTAGTGTCCACAATCATTACTGAAGCTTGGGTCGCGGAGGGTTGCCGCCGTGCTGTGTTCTATTTGTGTAACAAGACCACCACTGGTGCAGATGAAACCACCTGGGTCAGACCAGCCGAGCGGTACGGCTCAGCACCCGGGCCGCGAGAGCAGTCAGACCGAAGGACCCAACCCGCCGCGGGAGACCCAGGCCAGGGGACAAGCCAAGGACCCAGACCGGAAGCAAGCAGGTACCGCCGGAGCACCCAGGGCGACCGCCAGGTCACCCAGTAGGAGGAAAGGGGGGCGAGGGGGGAGAGATCCCGCAGCCCCCCCAAGGGACACCCCCACAACACCACCCCCACAGCCCCCCAAGACGGAGCCAAAGGAGCCACCAGGGCCGAGGGGGCCCGGCACCAGGAGCAGACAGCCAGGCAGACGGGCAGGACCAGGACCAGAGCCCGCCAACCGGCGCGCCGGAGCGGGGGGAGGGCGGAGGCGGCAGGGCCAATCCCACCTGCCCCCCCCAGACGGCCCGACCACTCCCCCAAGCCACGCCCCCCCACCCATGCCCTGCGACTGATGGACCAGGCCGCGGGGGCATGGAGGGACACCCCAATGGCTGCCGTAGTAACACCCCCCCAGCTGCGCACCACCCCACCCCCCCAAGAGGACCGCGAGGGAACCCCGGGAAACCCGGCCCCGAGGGCAGCCGCGGACCAGGCCCCCACAGGGGAGGGGGCAGCAGGGGGGCGGAGGGTGACAGGGACACCAGCCACCCACCCAGCCCCGATGGGCCCCCAACGAGTAGGACTTAAGCTTTCTTTATGTATAAAAATCCACGTTTTCCACAATATAAACATCATACTCCTGCACGTCCCTTAAATTGGGATGTTACATAATGCCTTATCCAGAGGATGTCACTCAGATTCAAAAGTTACACCAGTGACGTAGAGTCAAAGGATTCTGACAACAAACATGCCAACAGTGGAGGAGATATTGATTTGGGTTGTGTGTTTAGTCGACTCAATGATTCAATGTTGTCATCCTCTCTAGTAGGCACCAGCGTTGGTAGTTTGTTAAGTGAGTTGATTATAGTTGTCTTACTGAAGGCCCAAATGTTAAGAAGTCAAGAGCACAGCTTCCAACACTTGCGGGGGCTGTAGCTCCAGTAAGTGTATACTGCCATAATGCTAATAGGCTCCACTACCTGAATGTGAACAAGCACAGATGACAGATGGCATCTGGTTGTGCAGCAGGGTTGGCAGTTTATTGATCTAGAGCAGGGGTGTCCAAACTTTTTTCAAAGAGGGCCACATTTGATGTTGTCAGAATACTTCAGGGCCAGTGACTCCTACTGAGACTTAGGAATCATAAAAGTTATATATGAAATATTTATTAACAATTATTTTACTTTTTATCTCAATAAATCAGTAACTAGGAAGTCCTCCGTTCTCCACAAGCCACATAAACATGATCAAACTTCATCTTCTTCTGGAGGAAAATGTTTTTCATTCGGGTCGGGTAATGTGGGAAAAATATTGTCTCATTATTTTCCTATGGCAGGATTACTATCTGGATTTCATCACACTTCTTTTTCATGTTGTTTTTAAGACTTTTCTGACCAGCAGACAACATTTTATAACACAATCATTACTTTCCTGAGTTCTAAACCATTTTTATGCACCTAATTTTGCCTTTTCTGGAAAATGTCCTAATTTTGATCTTGTCTTGTGTCCTCTTTTGTGTCTTCTGAACTTTTATTGACATTCTCACATCATGATAAAAAACATTAATTTGAAAAACCTGTCAACTTTAAGAGTTCTTGTGTTTCTTCTTTACTGCTGTCTTGCAGAATTCCCAGTGCTTTGCCTTTATACAAGTAGTCCATATGAAGCTTTTTGAGACGTTTCTGGATTGACTTTAGTTTTGTTTGTGCTTGAAAGAAACTGCAAATGTACAGATGATTCAGAATGTGATTAATTTCTGTGCTATAAATAACACAATTTAAGATGGAAGCTTGGGGCCATCAATAAATGGACCTTGGGCCGTGATTGGCCCCCGGGCCGCACTTTGGACACCCCTGATCTAGAGAATGGAGACGATGTTGTATGCAGGCTGTGTCTGCTTTAACTGGCATTTAAACACTTAACTAGAGCTATGTGTAACCAGCACAAGACATGTGGATGTCAACTTGAAAGGACAACTGAAGGCTAGGGGTGCTAGCTCTGCTAATGTTAGGCACACTTGACAAACCAGTTTGACACCCAAAAAGTATATGGGCAGTTGGTCAGGTTTTAAATTTAAGTTTTAATGACTATGACAATTGTCACTTCAGACCTAGCATTGATTCTGTGTCTGTCAACAACAGGCAAAATCAGAGGCAGCAATGTGCAGCAATGTGCAGCAATGTGCAGCAATGTGCAGCAATGTGCAGCAATGTGCAGCATGGCAGCGTATGAGGCCATTAAATGCATCATGTCGGGGACAGAGAGTTCTTTTGGTAGTACCGATGAAGGACATTAACAACAAGTGTTCATAGTTTCTAACCTACTTCTACAACCTTTCCTCAAAAAGTTCCACCATTTACAAAAGTATTCTGTGTTTTGCTGGTCTAGCTTGATCTGTCAGCCTCACTGCTGGACACTGAACTCACCGTGTACTCATCAGTGAGCTTCCAGCAAACATGCAGAAATACAAATGAAAGTATTGCAAAGTACAGACATCAGGTTATGCATTACAGCCATACAGAATAAGCGAGCCTGAAGTCAGCAGTTGTGCTAATCACTGTTTGAGGGTTTAACAACCGACTCCCACTCCACACTCAGAGGTGTGTTTTATGGCACTCAATGTGGCAAACCCTCCACACAAGTGCACAGACAGATCCTAAGTATACAGTAAGAGGGTGTATGGTGTGGATTGAGAAAGGCACACAAAGACTCTCTGGAGAAAACTTTTCATTTCTTTTGCTTCTTTCTCTTTTGGCAGTTTTGGCAGCGCCTTTCTGGTGAACCAGACTAATTAGGATACAGCACTGCTACCAAATGGGTGTGATGCCATAATTGCAGTTAGAAATGGTGAATATACCATGTGCTGTCCTTTTTGAAAAACAGTGTTCCTCATGAAAAGACCTGTCAGGCTTTGAAGAGAGCTCAGGGCGATACAAAGCTTGACAGAAGTGACTGCCTCGCATTATTCTATGCAGGAATAACTCTGCTCTGGGTGACCATTTGAATCAATCATAAATCAAAAGACACTTAATATCAAGTAGAGAGAGAAGGGTTTTCAGTGGTATTGTACCGTATAATTGCAGTGTAACTGCACATGCTTCTGTATATCCTGTTATTGATCAAATCAACTTTGATAAAAATCTTCTAAACTTCCTGTACCTGGTTGCGATACCGACAGGATGTTTTGAAGTACCGACTTTTCATCACTTAAGGCAACAGTTTGTTCTTCACATTTAATGAGGACTCCTTGTACCCCATTAGAGGATAGCTGCGCTTGTTGTTTATCAAATGTCTCTCTAATCAGCTTGTCACATTTGCAAGATCCCCTCCTTAAAATGGATTTGGAGAGCAGAAGATTTCCGGCTCGAGGTAGAGTCCTCTAATTTAATCTATGAGAGAGGACGGAGGAGAAATGGGGGGAATTTCTGACTTTCTGTCAACTGCACTGATGTGATGTCCTGAACTGAATCTGTAGAGAGCTGCATACAGCTCACAGGAACTGAATGCACAAATTACACTGAGCAAACTTTGCAGAATATTTGTCCTTCATTTAATCCATTCTTGACTTCTGAAACTTCTGAAGCAGCACTCTATCGTCTTAAAGAGTGACTTTGTGTCAACCAGAGAGTGTATAGCTCAACACACACAAATCAACCCTTTATGGTACTTAAATATATAAGCATGATTGCTTTTTAATGGATGTGATGTATATTGCCCCAAATTTATATGATACTTGAAAGCAGTAGGAGTGTAACCTGTTGATCACTCACTTTTCATAATCAATAAAGGTGAGTTCTTTTTGTGAAATCAACACAGTTCCAAGTTTAGTTTATACAGTATTTTTTGTTTCCTACCTCCAGGATAGATGCCTCTTATTCCATTTGTTCTGGGGTGTCGGGCTGCGTTTCCTGCGGCCCATTGTCCCCTCCGCCTCAGACACATCTGGCAGAGAACATCTGGGTGTTTTCATAAGACCCAGTGTAGCTTGGTCTGGAGGGGAAACGACAGACATTGTCTGTGTCAGATGAATGCTGTTTATAGACTAAGAAGTTGAGAAAATGAAAATGTCTGAGACCACTGTTTTGTGTGTATTGTTCTTCTATTTACTTTTCTACCTTCCAGCCAGAGAACAAGCTCTTTCATTTGATTACCACAAACGCCACATACCAAAGACTCCGGTCTCCTTCAGCCCTCCAAACTTCTGCATGGCTTTGATGGCCTTGGTCAGGGCCTCCTTGGTCTGAAGCTGACCCGTCACTGGGTCAGGGGGCGGGAGGTAGCCGAACTTGCTCAGCCAGTCCTGGAAAGGGAACAGTAGACACAGAGTTCAAAGGTCATTCCAGACATTTCAAGGACTCAAAGTATTCCAAAACTGCTGGGAAAGTCTGGCACCTGTTCATGTTTACAGTCTGTGGACACTGCGTGTACAGATTATGTGAGCTGTTCAGCAAAGAAGCAGTTGTGCATTTGTATACATTTTGTTCTCTCTTTTTTCGTTTGCTTGAGTGAAGCAGAGTGAATGTATATGACATTAATTCAAAGGATATAATGACTTAATTGGTTTAAGAGAGAAACTTAATCTAGTAATAACAGAAGCTGCATGAATAAAGGTTAACAGTGCAACTCCATATCCACTAAAACCAATCAAGTTGCTGCCAATCAAAGCAGCTCCGCTGACTGCATTGATCTGAATGATGGATGCATGCCAGCTTCAACTCAAGCACTGCTCTTTTCCTCTCTTTTTCCTCTGCCTTTTGTCCCCTGAGATTTCCTTTGTCTGCTTTTTCCCTTTTTTTCTCTTCTCCCTTCATCAAACTCAGCTCAGCTAAAGCTGCCTCCTTTCTCCTCCTGACAGCCTATAAGAGAACCTAAGAGATGGCAGATTTTAAATAGGTTTTTGATCAGTACTCATCAGAGGTGAGTGACACGGATCGATTGCAAGGCAACCCTTCTGTAAAGACAACGTTGGCAAAAATCCCATTAACTCTTCACTTCAGCTCTCCGCCGCCTGATATTCGCCCCCTCATCCTTGGGATTGCCATCTCTGCAGAGGGCTTGGCAAAGGTTTGCAGGGAAATTAAATTGACCCTCAGCAACAACAGGCACAATGAGAAACAACAACAATTTCCTGGAAGAGTTTCTGCAATGTAACTGTAATGCCTGGGGTGAGCATGCTGGTTAAAGAATCCAAAAGAAAGCAGGAAAGTTAAATTGACTCCATGAATCAACAAAGATTGTGCAGATACTTTTTTCTAAAAGCTAAAAGTGTTTCACCCTCTCTTAAAGTTGCAATCAGCAGAAACATTGTTTGAACCACTGCTCCAAAAGATGGGCTGAGAAACAGCAGAGGTCATCCTAGCCTACTGTACATAGAAGAGTAAAACAAAGTGAATGGTAATGTTTCAAAAGAAACTGTCTGTAGTTAAGATTTATGCCACATCAGACTGTGTGTGTGTCTCAGTTGTGTGCTAATGCTTTCAAAGTTTTAAGATTGAAGAGTTGTTAAAGGTAATTATGTGAGCACATTCAGCTAGAGAGTATTGGCACTCCATATGGTGGAATATTGACAGTGTTGTGCACAAACAAAAATAAATTAATTGAGGAGCTACTCGTAGCAGAAAAAATAGGCATAATAAGAAAGTGGTAGTGGAGATCCAGAAAATAAGGGGAGACAAAAATCATCTTTTCTTTTCATTGTTTCAAAGCCCTGGTTTGATTGACATCAGAAAATGCTCTCATTCTGTCATTCAGATTCTACAAAGAATGTTGAATTAATATTTTTTTTGCAAATCAGCAGTTACAGAAATACAAGGGCGTACCCTTACAACTATTTTTGCTTTGATTAATCTGATGACAAGTAGTTTTGTAACTTCAAATCCAAAAGATTCTTGAGACCAATACATTGTAGACCAAAATTAATCTCCTCTATCCCTCTTTCCAACCCCAACTGGCTCGAGACAGATGGCTGTCTGACATGAGTCTGGTTCTGCTCGAGGTTTCTGCCTGTGGGAAGTTTTTCATTTCTGCCGTAACTTGCTAAAAGCTGCAAAGTGCTCTGCTCATGGTGGATTAAGATGAGATCAGACTGAGCCCTGTCTGTAAGATGGGACTGGATCTTATCCTGTCTTGATGTTGTTAATAAATTGTCTAGACCTCCTCTGTTTGTAGAAGCCTCTTGAGATAACATTGGTTGTGATTTGGCGCTATACAGTTGTGTTCAAAATTATTCAACCCCCACAGTAGATAAGTGTTTTTTTGCAAGTTTGACATTTATTTTTCATCTTGTTTATAATCACATTAAACAATGACATGTCAAATAGACAAATACAACTGAAATTACAACAAAAATGTTTGTAATATTCCAATTAATGGCCTTTCTGTGATTACCTCATTGACAAAATTATTCAACCTCTTAGGTATGTATAACTTTAGTACTTAGTACAACATCCTTTTGCAACAATAACATCCTTTAGACGTGAAGCATAGCTTGACACAAGTTTCTTGCAGCGATCCACAGGTATCTTTGCCCATTCCTCATGGGCAAAGGCCTCCAGTTCATTAACATTTTTTGGCTTGCGTGCTGCAACTGCCTTCTTCAAGTCCCACCAGAGATTTTCAATGGGATTTAAGTCTGGTGATTGCGATGGCCACTCCAGAATCTTCCAGCCCTTCTTTTGCAACAAGCTGTGGTAGATTTTGAGGTATGCTCAGGATCATTGTCCTGTTGGAAGGTCCAACGTCTCCCAAGCCTCAGCTTTGTCACTGACTGCATGACATATGCATTCAAGATCTCCTGGTAGTGAACTGAATTCATAATACCTTGCACACGCTGAAGATTCCCTGTACCTGAAGAAGCAAAACAACCCCAGAGCATGACTGACCCCCCACCGTGCTTCACAGTAGGCAGGGTGTTCTTTTCTTTATAAGCATCATTCTTTCTCCTCCACACGTACCGTTGATCCATTGGCCCAAAAAGTTCCAGTTTGGTCTCATCACTCCAGAGAACAGTATCCCAAAACCTTTGTGGTTTGTCCACATGGTTTTTGGCATACTGGAGTCGACTCTTCTTGTGCTTTGGAGTCAGCAGGGGGGTGGGAGTTCTTGCATGGAAGCCATCATTTCGCAGTGTGCGTCTTATTGTCTGGGATGAAACCTGAATACCTCCCTCTGACATGTCCTGTCGTAGTTCCTCAGCTGTCACCCGGGGATTTTTCTCCACCTTTCGCCTCAGGTATCGCACAGCAGTTGCAGACAGTAACCTCTTTGTACCACGCCCAGGTAGCGTTTCCACTGTGCCTTTAGCTTTAAACTTGCGGACTATGCTCCCAATTGTGTCTCTTGAAATGTTTAGCCTCTTTGCTATCTTTTTATATCCATATCCTTGCTTATGAAGTGAAATGACCTCCTCTCTGAACTTTTTTGACCATTCCTTGGACTTCACCATGTTGTAAAGATATCCTTAACTGCCAAGAAGAGCCATGTGTCACAGTCCTTTTAAATCTGCTTAATTGCTGCTCATTAGGGTTCCATTCACATCTACAGGTGTTTTCAGCAGCTGTTTGACAACACCTGATGGAAACCTCTGTTCTTAAGAGTGGTGGACTAGGGGGGTTGAATAATTTTGTCAATGAGGTAATCACAGAAAGGCCATTAATTGGAATATTACAAACATTTTTGTTGTAATTTCAGTTGTATTTGTCTATTTGACATGTCATTGTTTAATGTGATTATAAACAAGATGAAAAATAAATGTCAAACTTGCAAAAACACTTATCTACTGTGGGGGTTGAATAATTTTGAACACAACTGTACAAATAAAGATTGATTGATTGATTTTTGATTATAATGTAATAATATAAAATATGATATGAGTGGGCTTAAATGATAAACCAGTTCTCACAGTAGTTGAATGTTTCTTTCTGACCTGTCTTAGCTTTAGAGGATGACAGTATTTAGGATAGATGAAGCCATGTCAAAACACTTCCTGGTAAAAGTTTTATGTGACTTGCTGTAGTTGTGTCTGCAAAGCTTTTCTGAACAAAATCTAAATATTACAAGTCCTATGAGTGTCTATTTCAAAAAGATAGTTGGCTCTTTTTCTTTCTTTTAGTAGGGTTGTGTGAGTTACTTATCAATAGCTAGAGTACAAAGTATTACAATCAGCCTGTTTGGAAAAGCTGGCTGGATTTCTTACACTGAAACATTTTCAAAACAAAACAGTAGACTATTGTTGAATTTTGGCCGTTCATTTACATGGAAATTACATTTTGCCTGACTGAATGAGCAAATTTTTAAAAACAGGTTCTGTCTAAATGTGAACAAACGATATGCAGATCCTGTAAAAATGGTGACATCATAACCCCATTTTCACGTCTCATTATGTGCCCTGTCAAATAGCCATTTGTGAGTCGGAGGATAATAGCAGCACTGGCAAGCTACAAAGCTGTGTTTGTGCTGCTGACTGAACTGAGTATATAAGAGCTTCTCCAGACCAAGTTAATGGTTTTCGAGCGTGCGTTCACCAAAGTCTTCTCTGAAACATGCTCAATATGTAAAAGAACCATGGAGGAGAAGATTGGTGACAACCTCAAAGTTTTAACAGATATCTGTACAGGATGCTCCAGGACCACTGCCCTTAGATTACAACCACACCGTCAGTTGAGGAGGAAATGGAGTATGGAGTGAAAAATTCCCCCCCACTTATGACACAATTAGTAATAATAATGCGCATGAGTGACTCGACTCTGTCTCAAGTAATAGGGACTCAACTCAGACTCAACTTCAGTTCTTCTTTGGTTACTCAGCCTTGACTCAGACTTGAACATTTGGGACTTGGGACTCATTTCTCACAGCTTGGTAATTTGACAACAGCAATGGTTTCTTGTGATCTCTTCTGTAGCGGTATATAGCTTAGCTTCCACGTAGGTCCTCTAGCTGGGACATCAAAAACCTGAACTACCCCATATCTATAATCTTAAAGGTGACATATCACGCTTTTTTCATCAATATATATTGGTCTAAGAGGTCCCCAAAACATGTCTTTAAAGTTTATGCTCAAAAAAACACACTGCCTGAAAAACCCTCTTCTTCAGTCCTCCTCAGAACACTCTGTTTTCCCTCTGACCACGCCCCCTCAGGAAGTGGATGTGCCTCGGCTCTCCAGCACGTTGATCTAATGTTTACATGTTGGCTGAATATACACGGCTGCTCAGAGATCACGTTACTTCAACCCTCTGAATCTGATCCAGAATCTGATCCTGACGGAGAGGCGCCTGCAGCAGGACCTTTCTGAAGGATTGGTCACAGATTTAGTGTTTCTTGTTGTTTTATTTGTCAGTATGTCGACGTGTGTCTTGGTACACAGCTACGAACATGTAGCTATGTGGCTATGCTAATTAGCGCTAGCACTTATCCATGACAAATAAAAATCATCCACTAGATCTTCAAATCTGCAGACTTGGGGAGTAAAACCGACCTCTGCCAGAAAGGCAGCAGGACCTTTTCTGAAGGATTGGTCACAGATTTAGTGTTTCTTGTTGTTTTATTTGTCAGTATGTAGACGTGTGTCTTGGTACACAGCTACAAACATGTAGCTATGTGGCTATGCTAACTAGCGCTAGCACTTATCCATGATAAATAAAAATCATCCACTAGATCTTCAAATCTGCAGACGTGGGGAGTCAAACCGACCTTTGTGTTTATTAAGACAGCCTACAACTAGCATGCCTCCCTCCTAAGCTCCTTGTTAGCACACATTTGTGCAGGTAATAGGTTCAGTATTATTTTATACAGTCTGTGGGCTGAACAAGCTCCGAGCTCTGACTCCGTGACAGACCGGATATTGTTGTTACGTAACAAAAACACGGAAGTCTGAAACGGCTGGTTTCAGCACACATTTACAGAAAGGTGGAGAAATCAGAACAGGGGCAGAATGGATTTTTTTCATTCTCGGGGGGTTTGTAGACATGCCAGGGACACATATTTCAGGTAAAGAACCATTAGAAAGTCAATTTTGCATGATATGTCACCTTTAATGATGATCCCCCTTACATGATGTTGCCTGTCCCTGCATTTTTTAAGCAATTTATAAAAAAAAATCCTAAATGTTAAGGATTTATTCATGAGTAAATAAAATAAAAAATGTTGGCTACAACAATGCTAATGATAAACAGTGAACTAGATTTGTTTTAGCAAAGTAAACAAAGCTAATTTGTATGCTTATCTACCTGCAACTTGTGACTGTGAATGCATCAATACAGACAAGAGGAGGTTAAAGTTCTTCACTGTAAGCAAAGTGTTGAAGTGATGGATTACATCTGTGCTGTCTACAAAACCGCAACTCCCCTTTTCCACACACACCCATACACACACAACTCATAAACTCAGTACATCAAACTTTTTTTGTGGAGCCAGCAACTAATTTAAACCCTGACACCGTAGCTCACAGAAGGGGAAAAAAAGCAGTAAAACCTGCCAAAGAGCTCAGTAACATGCTGAACGCTGCTAAATTATATACAGGGATGTCACTGTGTTTAGGTGAGAATGGCTGGAGCTTTAAAAGGCTGCACACGAGTCACCTGAGTTCAAAAAGAGACACAAAAAATCATTACACGATAAGGAGAACAAAATAATTAACCACTTTTCTGCTCTCTAAGACAAGAGAAAGAGATAAAATCACAGCTGTGAGAACAAAAGAGGGAGAAAAAGGGCGCTTAAATAATTTACATGCATTTCAGACCTAATAAAGCAAAAAAATAACAGTGCTGTTCTCCTGGGTCCTCACCCTAGAAATAAAGATAAGAGAAATAAATGAAAGCATTGAGGGTGAAAAACACAGAGACTGGCCTGTACAACAAATTCATCATCACTAAACTTGAAGTCAACTATAAGATGACAGCCTCTCCTTTTACTGGCTCATTACGATGCAGAGTTAAGTAAAGACAAACAAACACACACTCTCATACACACACACACACACACACCCTAAATGCATTAAATGATTGTCCAACGTCTCCAGCATCCCAAATGAGAGGCTTTTGATTCAGGGGAGGCTTTGTTTTAACAATTGCAGGGATGTTTGGTTTTCTGTGGTTCGTTGCATAAAATAAGAATATGGACTTTTGGAGCTGGAGTTGTAAAGCAGAAGAGAGCAACATCCTGAATGTCAAAGTGTGAAGTTCAACCACTGCTTCAAGCTACAAAACAACTAATTATCCAAGAAGCTGCAAGTTTGTGAGAGAAAGGTAGGAGAGCAGACAAAAGTTTTCTGTGTAGAAAAAAAAAAATCAATATTTTAAGGTCATCTGAAGAAAACCAAAAATATTTTCATTTTTTATGAGCATTTCTTATTAGAGTACATCTTATTGTGTTGTGAATCATTGACTTTGTGAAAATGCATCAGACAAACGTATAAATCAGGTAAAAAAAAAAAAAAACATTTGCTAAAAATTCTGCTCATAAAAATGCAGAAAAACTCATGCTGTAGCTTTCTGTTTTCTCCTCATATCTATGTTGAATTAGTATTCAACCTAACTACTTTAATTACACAACCAGCATCAAAGCTGCTTTATGACTTCTTTATGTGATGAGCGGGAGCTCAGATCAGGGATTTACATTAATAATCAAAGAAGTCAAAATGTAATGACTCTGAAAATCTCATTTTCATCAAATGAAAGATTTTAATAAACGTGGTTGCGCATTCAGAACAGATATTTGGAAGCCAGTTTTTCAGAAACTAATAAACACAGAAATACAAAAAGACTTGTGTCGTGAATCAATTCAATTTGTGCAAGAAAAATGAGATGGATTGCAATCCCAGGTACTACATACAGTATATTACCAAAAGTATTCGCTCACCCATCCAAATGATCAGAATCAGGTGTCCTAATCACTTGGCCTGGCCACAGGTGTGTAAAATCAAGCACCTAGGCATGCAGACTGTTTTTACAAACACTTGTGAAAGAATGGGTCGCTCTCAGGAGCTCAGTGAATTCCAGCGTGGAACTGTCATAGGATGCCACCTGTGCAACAAATCCAGTCATGAAATTTCCTCGCTCCTAAATATTCCACAGTCAACTGTCAGCTTTATTATAAGAAAATGGAAGAGTTTGGGAACAACAGCAACTCAGCCACGAAGTGGTAGGCCATGTAAACTGACGGAGAGGTGTCAGCGGATGCTGAGGCGCTTAGTGCAAAGAGGTCGCCGACTTCCTGCACAGAGCTCCAAACTTCATGTGGCCTTCAGATTAGCCCAAGTACAGTATGGCCGAGCAGCTGCATCCAAGCCAAGCCAAGCGTTCTCTGGAGTGATGAATCACGGTTTTCCATCTGGCAATCTGATGGACGAGTCAGGGTTTGGAGGTTGCCAGGAGAACGGTACATTTCGGACTGCATTGTGCCAAGTGTGAAATTTGGTGGAGGAGGAATTATGGTGTGGGGTTGTTTTTCAGGAGCTGGGCTTGGCCCCTTAGTTCCAGTGAAAGGAACTTTGAATGCCTCAGGATACCAAACCATTTTAGACAATTCCATGCTCCCAACCTTGTGGGAACAGTTTGGAGCGGGCCCCTTCCTCTTCCAACATGACTGTGCACAAGTGCACACAGCAAGGTCCATAAAGACATGGATGACAGAGTCTGGTGTGGATGAACTTGACTGGCCTGCACAGAGTCTTGACCTGAACCCGATAGAACACCTTTGGGATGAATTAGAGCGGAGACTGAGAGCCAGGCCTTCTCGACCAACATCAGTGTGTGACCTCACCAATGCGCTTTTGGAAGAATGGTCAAAAAATCCTATAAACACACTCCTCAACCTTGTGGACAGCCTTCCCAGAAGAGTTGAAGCTGTAATAGCTGCAAAAGGTGGACCGACATCATATTGAACCCTATGGGTTAGGAATGGGATGGCACTTAAGTTCATATGTGAGTCAAAGCAGGTGAGCGAATACTTTTGGTAATATAGTGTAGTATAACAGGTAGTCTTAGCTCAATATGCACAATTATGGACAAAACCATTTTCACTGTTATCAGTCCCTTCAGGATTTCGCAGGATTTTTTTGTGATTGTTGCGTCCCAAAAAGCCTGAATTTGTGACAGCTTTTTGAAAAAATTAAGGTGAAAGTTGCGATTATTTTTTTTTTGCTTTTGTCCCCCAATAACATCTCAGGGGCAAGTAAATACGCTAAATTACAGATGTTTTTAGAAAACATTCTTGATGTGGCCACTGACTGTATTTTGATTCTCTTGATTCACAGAAAAAAGCCATGAAAGGTCTGCATTGCACATTTACGACGGTCCCTGAATGCACCTCGCAGCGACTGATGCACAGTCAGTTCACGGCACTCTGAAATGAATCTGCATCTTTGATGACAAGGAGTTGATCAAAACTTACTGAATGTGTCTGATGTTTCACCAAACTGGATTAAATCAAGCTGTAGATGAAGAGCTTTTTACGGTAACCACGGCAACAACGTCAAACATCAAATATTAAACAGACGTCCCCCGGTTGTGTCTTTGTCACTAACGCACACCGGGGGTAAAAATCCTCAATGAAGATGAGACAGATGCATGGAGGTGAGGAGAGCTGGTTCATAAAGCACACCTGCTGCAGGTAGAGACCAAGCTAACACTGAGCCCCTCAATCTATAAATAACAACGTTGTCATGGTCACTTGTCCTGCCTGCTGTCCTCTCTTTTCACCCGTTCTCTGTGCGTGTTTTGTTGTTGAAAAGTGCCGATCAAGTGTGGACTTATGTTTATGTTCCTAGGAAGTGAAATTGATGACAAAACTGATGACGTACAGGGGCTGAGATTGAGGTAATTGGTCAAATTTGCTGGAAAGTTGCAATTGCAGGGCCGCGAAAAAATCGTGCTGATTGGTTGAATTTGCGTTGATAGTTGCGATCGCGAAATCCCAACTTCCTGGAGGGACTGTGTTATGTTGATCGATATTGGGTTCATGATTATTAATCACAATAAGTTCAAGGATAACTATTTTAACAACAACAGGGGAATGCATTACTTGAAATGCTATTTTCAATTAATGACCACAGAGTTTTCTACTGTTGGACCATGCTTTATAATTGTCAATCGTGTCTATGATCATGAAAAATCCAATATTGTAAATTCTATTCAAAAAATGATACATTGTGCAGCCCTAGTGCCAACTTTATATGTTGTTTATTTTTTGTATTAAAAAATTAAAAGTCTTCAGTCACAAACAAGCATCACCCTTCATGTGTGCAAACTGTCCTTGTGTGAGTATTTTACTAAAAGAAGAATTGGTTAAAGGACAGAATACAATGCTTAATCCTACTGAAAGATAGGGTTGCTTTTTTAAATTTGTGACCTGCTGATACCTGAAGGGGACAACCAAATAAAATGAACAAAAAGTTATCCTTCTGTGTTTTTTCTCCCTGCAGCAGAGTCAGGGCACAGACTCAGCTGCAGTCCAGCAGCTCTAAAACTGCTGTTCAATGACTTCAGCAGGGCAAATTCTGGCTGACATGTGGGCTTGACCCCATGTCTAAACTCAGGCCCAGGGGGTCTCCACCACTTAGCCTACATGCTGCTCAAGTGACCTGCCCAGTCCTGCTGCATTAGCATTCTGCTCCTAATGTTCAGGCCTTCCAAAATGGAAACCAAGACATGTCTTACTTATAAGGTACATGAAAATTAATTAACAAAGTCACATGGCATTTGGTGTGAAGTATGACCCAGTAATACTGTATCTGAGTGCTAGAATCAAAGTAGCACTCACTATCTGGCTGGGTCTAGTGTATAATAACACAATAGCATAGTCAGAGCTGAATTACCCAGTGTATTACCTACATTAAACAGCCCTTATCTGCAAGCTCACATATACTTTTTTTCCACTTTGATTTTTTAATTATTTTAACTGTATACTGAGGCTTTGTGATGTGATACATGTGGTGTGCAAAGGCTGATTTATACTTCTGCATCAACCCAACGCAGCAGGGACTGATGCTGACATGAGCATTATACTTCTGCGTCAATGTGTCCAGTGTGGTCCCCCTGATAGTCCGGTCACCTGTTTCTGGGCACGCTACATCATGTTAATTTAGAGCTGACATCTTCCTGTTTATCATGCAGACAAGATTACAAGAAGAATAGAGAGGAGGAGATAAAATACACGGCGTCTATTGAATGCGTAGTTTCATTTTGGAGGAGGTGCACGTCAGCTACGTGTGTAGACCTCTGCGTAGGTACGAGAGCTACGCGGACCTCTGGCCTAGGCTACGCCGTCGATTCGATGCAGAAGTATAAATCAGGTTTAACTGTCACTTATTAACTTAATATTACAATTTCAAATGTTTCAAATACATACTATTTCAGCTAGGGATGGGTACCGAATTCGGTACTTTTATAGGTACCGACCGAATTCCGTCGGTACTACTGAGTACCGACTCACGTAAAATCAAACGGTACCATGTTTTGGTACCTGAACGCATCCCTGTGACTGTGATGGAGTGGAAGAGGAGGTGATTTTCCATACTTTCGCCCTGTAATAAAGTCAGACTGACTGGGTGGACGTCTCTGCTCTCTGCATCTGCGCGCCAAACGGAGCCTGCAGCTGACGGGCGCGCGCACTCACCGCGAGGCAGAACTTCATGAGGATTAAGTTTATTTTCTACAGTCTATGGTTGAGACTGACCCTCTCGCCCCGACCACTATAAACGTTCCTGTGTGCGTGAATGCCCAACAAGTAAGCTGTGTGTCCTGTTATTATGAAGAGAGGAGAACTGACTTTTTCCCGTCCGCAGGCATTCACGTGTGTTCATTGATAAACTCCAGAAAGAGCAATTAGACGCCACGAGCACGTGTCAGCTAATATATCTAATCACCTATATAATCCTGTTTCTGGTCATTTCATGTTAAATTAAATAAAAATGTTAAATTAAACAAATTTGAGATTTTTTTTTAAATTAATATTTATTACCACATAAAAACACAAAAGTCCCGAAAATTGGTACCGTTGAGTACCGGTACCGATTCCCAGGTACCGGGTATCGGTACCGTATCGGTTCAAATGTGAAAGGTACCCATCCCTAATTTCAGCTGAGGATCTTAACTGCCCACAAATAACATTATCAGGTAATAATTACTGGAAGGATGGAACGCCTATTTTTTTTAAAGCTTAAACTCTGAACAGTCTGGTCCATAGACTATGATGGTCCCAACCAAGAGGCAAAGTCCAGTCTCAAACTATGAAGCCCATGCAGAAGTGTTATAAACTGCAATTCATCGAGCATCCACTTGAGGCTGGTTGCAGAAACACCGGAAACCACATACACACCAATTAAAAAAAGATGATCTTTACAGCATTAATAATCATGTTTACAGCCTGGTTCAAAAAACGGCTTGGGTCTACGTAGCTCATTTCTCTATCAGCACACACTGTACGGGGTGAATATTTTTCTAAATTGATGGTTCAGAAGATATTAAGATTACGAGTTTTGCCCAAATAAGGGCATGACTGACTTGACTAACAGGCAGGAACACATAGCTGTTTGCTAGGAGGCTCAAACCCCGCCTCTTTACCTCACACTAAGTTTGGATGAGTTCAGCATTACCAATATGGCTCCTTCCGTCGATTGGCTTCAAAACAGCTCTCAGGAACAAATGGGTGACGTCATGGATGCTGCGTTCATTATTTATACAGTCTATGGTCCCAACCAGCTTAGCTTTGCTAACTAAGTTAGCATGGTGATCTAGCCTGGTTAAAAGAGTCCTAGCTTTGTGACTGACTTTAAAATCAACAGATTTGGTTTCCCCTGAGAATCTTGTTTTATAGTACATCTTTCAGCCTTTATGTGTTTTTGTATTCTAGCTGCTGAATGCTGAGTGTCCTCCTCATAGATTTCTGTGTTTATGCTTATTATGCCACTCATAGGATGTGACCACAGTGACTCTGTCTACCACAATGAAACGTATACATAGCACGTAGTAATTGGATATTTACTCTCAGGCACACACAAAAAGAGCCCAGTGAGAGAGAGACATAATGCAAGGAGGCTGGTTGGATGAAGCATTTAAACAACAACATGGAAATACTGTACATAGGCAAACCAGAGCATAGACAGTTACTTTCATCATTGATTGTACCCTGCTGACTGATTTGAATATACGATTTGTTTCCTCGAAATACAGCTGAAACAATGTGATCATATTGTAATCAGGGTCTGGACTTCTGAATGCCAATATTCATGCAAAACAGTGGTTGGTCCCAATTATCTGTAGGGAGTATAAGCTTGTAAACCCCTCATGGCTGAGGCCAGCCATCAATCACAACTAGATTTCCAGGGATGAAAGATAGAGACACAGTGATTGTCCTAAACAAAGTGGCTCAAAAGTAGCAGTAGTTATAAGACAACAGAGGCATTTTTGATGTTGACTGTGAGATAATGGTTTTCAATGCAGCAGACAATGAAAAGACTGTCAAGCAGCCAGGAAAGATGGTGTCACAGAGTGTATAGACCAAAGATGGCAAGCCTGAAAAGACCATCTCAAAAGTGCTGACGGTCTGACAAAATCATATGGTTCTCATAGCAGCTACTTCCAAGACACTGACAAGAGTGTGTGTGTGTGTGTGTGTGTGTTACTGAGAAACATAATGAAGATGTGCCCATTACCACAGTGTCATCCAACTGAGAGCTCTGGAGATGTATTTCTATTGTTGTTGATTGAATAATATTGTTCTCAAGACTTGGTTAACAAAATGTATTTTCTCAAATATTCTTATGTTTGGACCAACATGGTGATATAATCTACTAATAGTGTCCCTAAATTCAATGTACTTTGTTTCCCACTTTCTCCTGGTTGAAATAATTTTGTGAACTTCACATGTTGAAAAAAAGGAGGAACAGAACATTTTCAGAGTTAAAGCTGGGGTTGGTAGTCTCGGTAAACCAGCATGAATTTGAATGTAGCTTTTCCTCAGGACTCCGTCTAACCCCTCCCCTCCTCCCTCGGAGCTCCTCCAAAACGACGCCCCTCCCCCCCGCTCACATGCACAAGCGCCGCTGATTCTCGACCATATGATGGTGACTGATTCAAAACCGGTCCTCACCAAAACATTCTCATAGTGAAAGTTAAAAACACAAACAAACATGGCTGCTGTTAGTACTCACAACTATCATGCTAGCATTATCCAGTTGTACCAGTGACCCGATTTCAGGAGAAAAGTTATAACACATATATAATACTGTAACAGCTCTACTGTTTGTTAAACCTGTTCAGTGTAGATGTTCTTAATTCCTACAGTGTTGACGGTCAGTGAAGGCATCAGGAGAGGTGTAGAGTGTGCGAGTGGGAGAGAGGAGAGGAGAAGTTCTTCATTCATTCAAACATTGATTGTTGTTTTGTTGGTTGGCGTGATCACGGACGACAGTGACCGGTTATTAAAGATCAACGTGTTCACGAATCGGCTCGTCATCCCTACAGCGTCCGGACGGACGCTACAATAAATATATATTTTCTGTAGGACTTACTGAACGTCATTAATTATTCTGCTTGTTGGTGAGAGCTTATTAGACTCTGATCCGGACTACAGTCCTGAGCAAAGCACCTCATCAGGTCAGAGGGGACAGGCCCGAGTAAATAGAGTCAGGGGAAGTAGAGGCAGGAGACGGGGACTCAGAGTACACGCCGGTGAAATGTACGCGCAGGAGGCGGGCAGAACGGCTGGACGGGATATGATTGGTTTAAAATTTGGGGAGCAAAAAACTGTGATTGGTTGGTGTTTTCCCAGGTTTACTCCGGCTGTAGATAGCAGTTTTTTTTCACTCTTTTTTAAGAACACATTATGTATTGATTAGCATCAGGACATAAAGATCATTTTAACCAGTATGACAAAAAGTGTATCTAAATCTGATTACCAACCCCAGCTTTAAGGCCATGTTGAATCAGTGTCTATTCTATATATAAGTTCTTCCACAGAAGCTTCCCAAGCAAATGTTTGGTGTTACATGAGTAATCTACATTTTGGCAAATACAGTGCATTTGCTTTCTTGCCAAGAGCGAGATGAAAAATATTATTACCACTCTGATGTCTGCACGGTAAATAAAAAGTGAACGCTAGCGCCTGACTGAAAACAACTGGCCTTGTGCCATATCAGAAGAAGAAACATAGAGTTTGAGTCTGGACTCTGCAGCAGCCAGACTTTTGATTAAGTATGCAGTGATTAATGGAAAGGACTGCTTTACAAAATCATCTTGTTCCCAATGAGAGTGTAACAACTTAGAAAACATATCTTAAGTTTGTTAGCTTAGATCGGTGATCCCCAATTGGTGGATCGCCGGCCAAGTCTGGCCCATCAGAGCCAATTACCTATCTCAATATGTGATAGATGAGGGAAAAATCGGTAAATAAGAATAAAGGTACTGACTACAGCAGGAGGGGAAACATTTACATTTGTTTGATAAATCCATATTACACCTTCAAGAAAGCCCTTGTGTTCTGCAAACTTTAAGAAAACAGATTTTCATTATTACTTTGCTTCAAAAAGTATTTTTCTTGTGTGACCCTAAATGCTAAGTGTCAACAGTATCTAAAGACATACCATTACTTTTATTTTCACAGTGGCTGAAGACTTGTTTTGGCCCACAGCGTGATAGTCCTGACATAGTTTTGTCCTTTGAATTGTGGAATCCTGTGGAGACCAACACAGCAGGAAGGAAACTAATACACTGTCTTTTCAAACAATGTTTGTGCCCGGATCTGTGATCTTTCATTAGAGTTAGAGAGAACTCACTGCTATCTGTCTGTCAGACAATTTCTGTTCTAGTTCTAGTGCTCATAGCGTAGTGACTGGCTGGTCAAGCATTAGCTAATCTGTAAGCTCTTGCTAACTTTAAGTTAACTTTTACTGCAGGTATTATTGCTAACGCTGCCTTCTCTGGGTTCACATTAAATGGTAAACTTAAATGGACTGAGTTTATACAGCGCTTTCTCTAGTCTTATGCCCACTCAAATAATTTTACATCCCATGTCTTATTCAACAATCCACACCACATTCATACACTGATGACAGAGGTTATGTAAAGAGCCCATCAGCCATCAGGGGGCGGCTGTGGATCAGTGGGTAGGGTCTATCAATCGGAAGGTTGGCTGTTTGATCCTAGCTCCGGCAGTCACATGCTGAAGTGTCCTTGAGCAAGACACTGAACCCCAGATTGACCCTGATGTTGTTCAGAGGTGTGTGAATGTGTATGAATGAAATGGGTAACACTTTACAATAAGGGTCCCTTAATTAGCGTTAGTTAATGCATTATTAAGCATTAATTAACAGTTTAATAATAGTTTAATAATCGTTATAATGTATTACCTAACATTAACTAACACATTAGTTAATGCATTAATAAGCAGTTAATTAATGTCCACTGCTCAGAGTTAATAAATACATTATTAAGCATTAATAAAAGTTACAAAATTAATTAGTTAACCATTAGTGAATGCTTTCTGGACCCTTATTGTAAAGTGTAACACATGCATCACTTAAGTAACACATTATAAATGCTAAACTGCCTCATAAGCATTACTTAACCATAATTAAGCATTAGTGAATGCTTTTTGGACCCTTATTGTAAAGTGTAACACATGTATCTCTTAGGTAACACATACTCTGAAGCAAAATGAGTTGTGTAGTTGAAGCAACACATATAAAGAATTTAACACATTTTATTTAGAATAAAACAGATAATCACAGATAACATCTCAACTGGCACAGAGAAGTACGGTGGCCCTGAGAGCTCACAGCACTGCAACTTAAGAAAACACATGCAAAAAGACAAAACACAAGCAAATTAAGAAAACATCTTCATCAATTTGACAACACATGCGCAGCATTTAGAAAACGCGATGCAAAGACCATAACACAATACATTAGAAAAACGCCCTGCAAATAGACAGCAACACAACACAAGTGTTTCCAGAGGACACTTAAAAGTGATGCACACGCTTATGCTTATGCTTATGAGGCAGTTTAGCATTTATAATGTGTTACTTAAGTGATGCATGTGTTACACTTTACAATAAGGGTCCAGAAAGCATTCACTAATGGTTAACTAATTAAGTTTTGTAACTTTTATTAATGCTTAATAATGTATTAATTAACTCTGAGCAGTGGACATTAATTAACTGCTTATTAATGCATTAACTAATGTGTTAGTTAATGTTAGGTAATACATTATGACGATTATTAAACTGTTAATTAATGCTTAATAATGCATTAACTAACGCTAATTAAGGGACCCTTATTGTAAAGTGTTACCGAAATGAGCAAATACTAATGGTCCCTTACTATAGCAGCCTCTACCATCAGTGAGTGAATGTGGTGTGAATGGGTGAATGTGACGAGTGCATTGAGTGGTCAGAAAGACTAGAGAAGCGCTATACAAGTACCAGTCCATTTACCATCCATTTACCAATAGAAGGAGGTGGCCTGGAGGATCACAGCAGTGTTGACTTGTTCTCCAAATTCCAGTCCAATCAAGCAGCTGTGCAACAACAAACTCTAATCCATGAGAGCCCGGCCTTGCAACTTCCAGGACTCAGATGATCTGTCACTAATGTGTTGGTACCAGACATCACAGCACACCTTTCTAGATTCCATTTACCATTAGTATTAACTAATCCCATTCATACACCGTGGGTAGTTAGGGGATCGATTTCTTGCCCAAGGATACTTCGGCACGTGAATAGCGGGACATGGGATCGGACCCCTGACCTTTTGATTGAGAGACAACCGACTCTACCACTGATCCAGCACTCCACATAAGGCATCAATTTGTCTGAGTTAATGATGTACCACGTTGCAGATATGCCTTTTTCAAATAAACACCAGTTTTGGTTTCTTCTGATATCTGCACTTCATGCACACACACTAATATAGACCTGATAAAGTAGGTTGAATTAGTTATTGAGTGTTACTATCTCAATCTCATACTGTACCAAACTTTAACTTGAATCGCTTCTCATTCTGTCATTAATTATTTACTGTATGTAAGAAATAAATGGTCAAATTAGAGACAATTAAATGCAATTTTAAATGTGTCGTTATTAGTGATGGACTGTGTTGAGTAGTCTATGTATTGTTTTAAATGCTAGTATGTTTTTTTTAGCGTTTGTATTGTACTTTTGTTAACATCTTCCTGCCCAGGGACCACAGATGAAAATTAGCTTATAGCTAACTCTGGCTGGACAGTTTTTGTTTTGCATGGCCCCTGTCAAATAAACTAATAAATAAAAAGAAAATAAGATTGAACCCTGGTTCTTAGGCACTGAAAGGCTAATTCAGTACCCCAGTTTTTCCAGATACCCTTTCATCAACTCTCCCACCCATTTTTGCGCAAACTCTAATTAGGTGTGCAGACATCCCTCAGTGCTCTGCAAAGCAACATATCCCTGTTTTCTCCTCTGCTGGAGTTTTATCAGTTCAACACTTCCAGCCAAGCAGCATTTGATCAGTCGGAACAACACCTTTCATCACTGTCAATAAGCTAACATTCATCATCCGCTGCATGCTTTTTAGGAGACAGCGTTGCACTGATGCACTACACTGTGCTACAATTTGATAACCTCCAAAACCACACTGTTGATGTACCACCTACTGCAACATCAGTCATTTTTCCTCAGCACTCAACTCTGTGAGATTCAGCTTTCTGTCTTATGGAGTTCTTTCTAACAAATGTGTAGACTAGCGTGTGCTCTTCTTGAATTCTTTCCATGGTCTAGGAATCTTGATTTCCTCGGTTGGGTGTTATGATGATAAATGTTTTCGGACAATGGAAGCTTTCAGTCTTCAAAGATTTACAATCTATACTGAGATGTGTTCCTATATCTGCTTGTAATGTGGTAAAGTCAGTACCCAGAGTCCAATATTTACTGAATTCTCAACATGAGATCATTTTGGCCTGAACTTCACTATTCATGCAGTAAATTACTTCAGTTTTTGAGCATGTATTCATCCTACTGGCCAAAACCTCATTGGATAATTTATCTATAAATGGTTCCTCAATTAAGTTTTCAGCAAAGGCTGTGTCATGATACAACTGGTCTTTAACACCAATTACCTGGGTTCAAGTTTAACACTTGGCAAGGGGCTCTTAATGTTTTCACAAGGACGAACAACCCTTTTAAGCATGTTTAATTAAAATATGGTTTGAAGCTTCAAAAAGCCCACAAGCCTTGGACTCAGAGTTGAACTGTCACCTACGACACTTATGGTACTACAAAAGACAAAGTAAATATGCATAATGACACAAAACTAAGCCCATCTTTTTCTCATGTAAAAAGAAAAACTAGCCAGTTTAAATTATATGACTTTTTTGTTTTTTTTGTTAAGTTATTTTTTTAGGGTATTTGCTTTTATGATAGAACAGCTGAAGAGAGACAGGAAATATGGGGAACAGAGAGGGGGGAAGACATGCAGTGCATTATGGCAGTTGGGAGTCGAACCGGCAACCTATGCAACGAGGACTATAGCCTCTGTATGTGAGGCGCTTAGACCGCTAGGCCACTAGTGCCCCAAAATATATGACTTTCTGCACCTTCATATAAATTTTACATATATCATACATACATGAAAATTAATATTGTAATGGTAAAATTGGTTCCTTTGTGGTCAACTGCCTGAGACGCCCCATCTCTTGTCCCCTCATCAAGACACCAGGTCCCATTGTGTTTTAAATTGTGACGTCTAGACCCTGAAACCTCCTTGATGAATACACAATCCCATCCTGGTGCAGATACCTACAACAGACAAAGGGTGTGAAAGGGTGTGAAACACACCTTAGGGACCCCGCCCTGATGTAGATACCTGCAACAGACAAAGGGTGTGAAACACACCTTAGGGGGCAGTCCTCAGGTATAAATGTTCAAGCTTTCCCCATGTTCGAGGTCTTTCTTCATTCCAACCGCTCGGGTGTTGACTGACCTTTTCCTTGCAAAGAAAATAAAACCTTGTCGGCCGGCAGAAGTCTCTATTTCATTATTCACCAGTAACGGGAAGTAACGGCGAAAACTTCCACAACAATTTACAAACTGGCAACCAGGAAAATTCTGCCCCTGCACATATTATCTGGCTGCATGCCACTTGTGCAAATAGAAAAAAGGAAAAAAGAAAACAACCATGAAATGAAGCATGTCTTTGAGATGACATACTGCATAACAGCAGGCAGTCATTCTGCAGTTATCAGTCTGTAACACAGCTTGCAAAGTGTTACATTTGATAAACGAAGACAGTTTTGTGTTTGATTGAGAAGACTTTCAACAAAATGCAGACATGGTTTCGAAATGAAAGACTGTGTAGGGAAGGAACAAAATTGAATTTGCAGGCCTGGTTCAAGGTTACTTTTGATATTGCTTCTCTCTTCGATTACTTGTCACAAGGGATGTCTATGATTAGTTGACTGGGCAATTTATTTCCCCAACCTCGCTAGTTGTCAGACAAACTAGTTGGTTGAACTGTTTTTATTTTCATCGATCTAAACCCAAAATGCTAGTTAACTGTTGCATCAATTGCTGGGGCTCTGGTAAATGAGCCTGCTCTCCTCGCTCTACTGCCTGAGTAAACCAGCACAGAGAACTGATGCCATCTCATAGGAGCAGTGTGTTTCAGCAGGTTTGGATCTACAAAAGGGAGATATTGTATGTGGATGTTTTAGATTGAACTGGCATACAACCAACTTGGAGCAATGTGTAAAGACATTCAGCCCAGGCATGCAGACTTAAACTTGCAAAGATGACCAAATGCTGGTGGTGCTAGCACTGCTAACGTTAGCCAGACCAAGCAAACAAATTTGATGTCACTTATGCAGACATTGATCCTGCTTAGTCTGACATAAGCAATAAGAGATGACTCCCAAACAGCTCTTCGACCGTTTTGGCTTTTTTTAATCAGCCATTTGTAGCATTTTGTAGTTTTGACCTATAACTAATATGTGTGCATGCATTTTATTGTAATTATTAATTGTTTGGGTATAAAAAAATCAATATTAAACTATCAAACACCATTCCAGTGAACACCATTGCCCACACCCTGCATCTGATTGGTTGCACTGCTCACACATTGACAGAATATTCAGTCAGTGCATGGTGTGCTAGTGGCTGAGCAGTGTGTTGAGTAGAGCTGGGCGTTATTGAAAAAAGATGTTATCACGATGCAATTGTTTTTTATATCAGTCATATCTATAATTATCATGATGAATATCAAATCATTATTTAATTTATAATTGAATGCAGATTTTTGCCCCTTAGTTAAAGTTGAAGACGGTTTGTTAGCTTGTATCTGGATTTAGTTTCTGATAAGCTTCTTGAGTCCCTCATTTCTGACAGTGCCAACAGGAAGCAGGTCTTAAGTGTAAGATGAGATTTTTGTGAAGTCCCAGTTTGTAGATTCTTATTTTTCTCAGGTTGAGGTAATTGGATTTAAATTTACAACAAAGGACTTTAAGCCCACCTACTTCTTACTTTTTGACATGATTGGCTGTTCAATGCCGTCGTCTTATTCTGTTTAATGTTGGGTGGCAACTAGCATTTAAGATACATTAGCTCCCCCTTCCTTTCCAGTGGTTGGGGGGGATGTAACTACAGGTGTATTTGTTATATTTATATTGAGAAAAATTGTATCACAATAATTATCTTTTGCAATTTATCGCCCAGCCCTAGTGGTGAGAAGATCATCCCTTTATCCTGTTTTGTATTGAATAATGATAACAACAAAAAGGCAAAAAATAGGAAACCAGCTCTAAAGCAGGAGCCGACTCATATCATTCACAGACAAGAGCTGGCTCTTAGAACGGTCATTCACGACCGACACATCACTACTATGAAAGATATGTTTCTTATAGCAACTTGCAACTTAAGAGGCTACAGCTATAGTCTTGGACCATGTTCAGAAGTAATAAGTAAAATGCTCTCAACATCCTACTTGTGACACCATTATATTGAAGTAATGCATTGAGAGAAATCCTTTATGATACTGAACTTCAAGGGAACTTGCACACATGGATTTAGATTAATAATGTTGCAAATTTGGTTGTTAAAGGTGACATATCATGCAAAATTGACTTTTTAATAGTTCTCTACCTGAAATATGTTTCCCTGGCATGTCTACAAACCCCCCGAGAATGAAGAAAATCCATTCTGCCCCTGTTCTGATTTCTCCACCTTTCTGTAAATGTGTGTGAAACGAGCCGTTTCAGTTTCAGTGTTTTTCATGTCACAACAATATCCGGTCTGTAACTGAAGTCAGAGCTCAGAGCTTGTTCAGCCCATAGACTGTATAAAATACAACTCAACCCCTCCTCTGTTTTTCATTCCCTGCACACGTGTGCTAACAAGGAGCATAGGAGGGAGACATGCTAGTTGTAGGCTGTCTTAATAAACACAAAGGTCGGTTTTACTCCCCACGTCTGCAGATTTGAAGATCTAGTGGATGATTTTTATTTATCATGGAAAAGTGCTAGCGCTAGTTAGCATAGCCACATAGCTACATGTTTGTAGCTGTGTACCAAGACACACGTCTACATACTGACAAATAAAACAACAAGAAACACTAAATCTGTGACCAATGGTTCAGAAAGGTCCTGCTGCAGTATATTCAGCCAACATGTAAACATTAGATCAACGTGCTGGACAGCCGAGGCCACATCCACTTCCTGAGGGGGCGTGGTCAGAGAGAAAACAGAGTGTTCTGAGGAGGGCAGAAGAAGAGGGTTTTTCAGGCATGCCAAAATCTGATGTCAAAGTGTTTTTTTGAGCATAAACTTTAAAGACATGTTTTGGAGACCTCTTAGACCAATATATATTGATGAAAAAAGCGTGATATGTCACCTTTAAGCATTGAAATAGCTTGAAAAATAATGTCACTGCACTAAACATTACAGGAACCTCTTTCTGTAAGAATCAACTTGATTAGACAAATAGCCAAACACCTACCCAGGAGCTCAGACATACATATTACAGAAACACATATAATACTCTTTTATCTAAATCCACATTTTTAAAAAAATGCTGTGGACAACACATATTTTACACACACACACACACACATTCTGATTGTCTAACACTGACAGCAGGTATGACAGCTTTGACCTACACACTGTGTGGGTTGTAGTTTGTGGATGTGAATTAATCCTGGAGCTTCGCTTCTATAATCCCTCAATATGGAGAGGTTTTGAGTCAACAAGGAACAAGAAATTCATAAAAATTAAAAGACTGTCAGAATGTATACTGGTATTACTATGTAACTATAGCTATTATACAGAATGGAAGAACAGATGACTAAAATTTAACATTATGTGCACTGTACCGAGTGCATTATGTAAATATTTTATTTGCTATAGCATCATTAATGCAGTTATAGACATCTGGATATTTTGGTGTTACCCTGAATGTGTCAGCCCATGTTTATTTGATTTAACTGCTGTAATTTAAAATTAGAAAAAGGAATAGGGCTAGATAAGATCTTGACTTCTTCCTATGCTCTTTCCAAACATTGTTTTTGTAATGTCAGAGTCTCTACAGTAAGTATTATGTTGCAGCTTTGTGTGCTTGCCCGTATGTCTTTTTACATTTTATTTTTAAATCAAATTGTAAGATGTTTGAAGTGAATACAAAAAATATTGGCTTGTATCTCTCTCCAATAAGTTAGAGTCATGGTATTCACAGAATGCAATCTTATGGTCTCTAGGGGATTTAAATGGAAAGCTTGTTTGAGAAGTGAAGTCGTGCTGTCTGCCAAAGAAACTTACTTTCCCAGATCAGATCAAGTTTTTTACAGTAACAGCAATGTGTAGCTGTGGATAAAACAAATACATCCAACAAACTGCTGTCTGCATTTCTGCAACAAAGAAAAACGTCCAAACGGAGGGGAAAGAATAATTTAAAGTAGAAAACCAAGCTTCATGTGTGTGAGACATTGATTAATGTGGGCTGGGATTTGAAATGTTTCTGTATTGCAGATGAATCAGTGATCAGTGTAGCGTTTGAAACAGGAGGGTTGAGGCAGTGAGGGATTGTGTGGGTGACTGAGTCTGTGGAACAACAGGGCAGAGTTTATGTGATTTCATAAATGTGGCTTCTTTGTGCTCTGCTAATGCAAAGACACTTGAAATATGTTTGTATTCTCATTTTACATCCCACACCGAAACCAGTTGTAAAGAAAGCGTGGGCTCAAGTGAAACAGACAAAAGAAACACTTCCTTCAGAATCTTCTTCATCACTTAAGAGTAAGCCAGTTAAATTCACAAATATTTTTGTTCTCCTATTTGTCCCTTTATCTTCTTTTGACTGATGCTTTTCAGATCCAGAAAGGCAGCTTTTTTAAATCTGAATATACTGGCTTGGTGTTTTACTGCCTGAAACTATAAGCAGAAAATATGGAAATACATCTTGAGGTGGGATGATTTAAAAAGTAGCCTAAAGGTCCTTACCATAGAATACAGCCGGTGTACAGTGACAATGAAATCCCATTTAGCTACCAGTTTGAAAGTCAAAAACAGTATATTTGATAAAAAAGCTAGAATTAAATATCTCAACAATCTGACTATAGCCACCACTCATGGCTATGATGCTTAACACTGCCTGGAAACTTGGGTTATTAGGCTCTTACATACTGGCATTTCAAGGCGGGATACTTGCACCTCTGTTACTCCCTGCTGCAACCAGTCGCGGTTCTGGTGAGGGGCCAACAGGGGCCAGTGCCCCTGTAAAACTGAACCTGGACACCCCTGTGAGCCAATGTTACAGGCGGAAAACATGCGTGTGGCACTTGGTTCCAGTCCCTTAGAGCGCTAAGGGACTCATGTTGAGTGTAAACAGCCAAACAGCTGCTGTCAGTCTGCATCTTGATCTAGTACACAGTAGTATATATATGTCTAGTATATAGGGATGCACTGATGTTTTGCCAGTTTGTTCTCAGCCGGTCCTCCCCCTTCTCAGTCTCTTTTGTCAGGGTTGAATGTGTCCCTCTGACAACACCCTTGGCCCCAGCCTGGCCCCCCCCAGTAAAATTGGTGTAGAACCACCACTGGCTGCAACATGTAAGACACAGAGGTGTAGTGATGGGGCAAAGTCGTTCTGCCTCTGATCCTCCCTCAGATGTTGTAACAGAGGCAGAGTAAAGGGAAGGCAGTGGGGATATGAAGCTTCAGGAGGTGGAAGGGCCAAACAGCACTGTGTGTGAGTGAGTGAGTGAGTGAGTGAGTGTGTGTGTGTATATATGGCCCTCCCTGAATGCTATGTGAAATCACACACTGGGATACCAACAATAGCTGTTTCAGGGTGCAATGTGTAGGTACAAAGGCATAGTGATGCTGGGCTGCAATGTGTAAAGCCTGATTTGTACTTCTACAGCTAATCTACACTGTAGCGTACGCCGTAGGTTTGTGCAACCCTGTACCTATGCACTTAGCCTAGTGCACCATCTCAAAAATCTAACTATGCGTCAAAACAACGCAGACTGCAAGCCCTGTGATTGGTCCACAGGGTAGAATCATGTCACCTCTACTGATTCAGCAGCCACACATGCCATCTCCTCTGACATCTACTTTAACTACAGTATGATCAACAGATGCTCAACATTTATCAGCTTCAACTCAGACATAATGGGATTGGATTCAGTCGCCATGGTTTCATATGCACAAACAAACACAGAATGTAGTGAGGCTGGAAACTGGTTGATAGGAATAGCATAAAAATTGCACTGCCAACTAGTGTTTGGACAGTGTAATGCAGAGTGACACAGACATTCCAATGCACAAGTTTGTAGTTCTCACAGTGGCATAGGAAATTAAATTACAGCATAGCTACAGAGTATAGTAAACGCAGCACTATAACCCAGTCTTCAGAGGCTATCAAATAAATAAAAAACACACCACTATCCAACTTGTCCAAAGCAATACTTACAGAAAGTTTCCATGCTGTTTTATTGAGTGCAGCCAGCTTTCTAGCCTTGGAGCTGATATTAGCAGTTCCCTTTGATATGTAAAAGAGCCATCCCAGAAGAGACAGGAACAAACAAACTTTAACAGACATCTGTCCAGGATGCACCCAGAAAAGTAGACTGTTTTTTGCATTACTGTGTGCTAGCTACTAGCTAGTGTGGCCTCATAAGTGATTCAACCTATGGGTCTATGATGTCCTCCTTAAAAATCCTAAGGCAACAGACACTCGACTCTAACATGGACTAAGGAAATGGAGACTCAGATTCTTCTTTGATGACTCGGACTTGAGATATGACCAGGACTTTGATGGGGTTTGGTGACTCTCGGGACTTGAGACTTGACTCAAACTTGAAGTTTGGGGACTCAATTAAACAACCTCCCCTCACTCTTCTGACATTCATACTCTTGATGAAAGAAACAGACTAACTGCAACCCAATTCCTCCAATGACTTCTTTCTTTCTTTTCTTTTCTATTAGTGTAAAAAGTCTGTTTTATCCTGATGCTGGTTCACTGAACAATGTGTGGTGTGAAGTCAAACATGCCGGGTCCAGGGCAGGTTACAAAAGTTTATTTCTCAACAGAAAGGATCAGCTCAGTGCAGACAAAGGACTGAGTTCGGATGTGGAGGATTTGTACTATCAAACAAAAAGGGACAAAAAAGGAGATATGAAATATCTAAATAAACAATGTTGCATAATACTGATAAAGATAATATAGAACTAAGGCGTTACTTACATCAGTAATGCATCCACTCGAGGTAATAGTTCAAAACCACATGGTACAAACATTTCAACAAAAGGAGTCACTGGCACATGGTAGGTTTGGAGGGAAAAGGAAGAACAAAGGCTTGGGTGCAGGCTTTTATAGTGTAGGGGGCGTGGCTTAGGTGATCAGGTGTGGCCTAGTGAATTAACAGTCAGGTAGAGTGGAGACTTGTGATTTAACAATTAGTCCTTCACCACACCTAACCCCTACATCAACTTTCATAGGTCTCCTGTTTTACCTGTAACACTGTTGTTTTACTGCCTTTCTTCATAGCGACAAGCTTAGTAAGGGAAAGTAAAAGTATGAGTTTAACTGCTTTTAGGCAGTCATAAAATCCAAGCAAACCCACATAGCGTCTCTCCTGCCAGACTGCCCCGAGCACCATCATCTCAAGAGTGGATCAAACTGGACAGGTTTTTATTACCTTAACGTCTGCTTCAAAAGGGGTTCAGCTGTCTTCACTGTGGAGATCAGAGCAGAGAGTGATAGAGCAGCCATGTTACCCTGTTCCTCACTTCCCTCTGTATCAATAGACAACAAGTACACACACTCGTTCTGTGGTTAAACTACTTTTTGTATATGATTTTCTCTCAGATGAGAGAGAGATGTGTGCTGATGAAGACAAAATAAAATGTCAGCTATGTTCACACTTCCTCCTGCCTCTACTAACATCCACTCACCTCTCACTCTCCGTCTGAAACACATGCAACTGCTGAATTGATGAATGAGTTTCCTGTTTCGGAGCGAGCTGCGTTTGGTTCTGGCAGACCTGAGGTCAAAGTTCACTGTTGTTTAACTTTGACCTGCAAATAGAAACAGCTGCATCTTATGCTTGGAAATGGAGCAGTCATTATTCTAACAGTGTGCCTCATCTTCGCCCGCCTTGTACGATGTCACACAACCAGACTACAAGCTTCGGTATCAATCTCGCACATTTGTAATTTCATTATCACCACAGCAACATGTCTTGAAAGCAGAATCAGTTGCTCCCCAGAGTACGTAGCCTCCTCTGTCACACAATACCTCCCTGTTTAGCCCTGATGAACAGCTGAAGAGTCCCTTCATCTACAGCCTCGCAGACAGGAAACGAGCCCCTGGGAGACGTTTAACCTCACGACCTCATTGACTCTTACAGGGGCATGCTAGCCATACCATTATAGAACTGACATCATTTCTTCCTTCCTCCAGGATGAGCTCACACAAAAGGATATGGAGCTACACTAGAACTGAAGTAAAAGTTTTAAAAGTGAGAGCAGCATGTAGCATTCTGAGACAATTTTTGAGAGTCCATTAATTAATGTCAATTACAGATGAAGCTTTGAGGGCCTCGGGTGTTGTTCGCTGACAACAAAGCAAGAAGACTTTGTTTTGATCATGGAAGAAAGAGGGGGAGCTGTTCAGAGCAGAAAACTTGATGTATTATGCACACACTGCAAGCAATGTAAGCAAATAAAGTAACACAAAAAGTGTGAATTGCTAGGTTTGACAATCTTCCTGAGGCAGCATCACAACTTTGATTTTGATCATTACAAGGAACCTGAGCTTCTGAAAAGTTGTAGGAAAGATGTTGTGAATGAGATGCAAACATTCAAAAATAACTGTACTAAAATAACACAGGACCTTATATAGAGTATCCTGAATCTACCCACTGCATCATTTCTTTGAGCTCAAATCTTGAGGCCTTGTGATGAAAAATGACTCAGCAGGAGGAATTCAATCTTGAAATGCAAGAACAACACTTTATGGTACCAAAACTTCCCAAAATGCCCTGCAATATGACAGGGTAACAGCATGTCCCAGGACCCTGAAACTGAAGCAGGTAAATGGAAATTATCCATCATGGTTGGTTTTTAGTTTTAACACCTGCACTTCTACTTCTGTCACATATCAAAATGTCTTATAAATAAAGTGCAGTCAAGACTTTGTCTGAGGAAGTTTGTGCACACGTCCTGTGTGAAAACACCCACAGAGGATTTGGAATGAAATCCAACTGTGTCTGTAAATCTTTGTCTTGCCGCATGTGGGGACAGTAAAGAAGTGAAATGGATGCTGATAGCTACCAGCAGCTATATGCAACTAAAGTTACATTTGCTGCAGGGAATGTGGACTTTATTCAGGTTGAGTTCTGCTGTGGACAGCAGTAAAAACTGAGTCCTGATGGTGTGTGATAACATGGAGATAAAGAAAGTAAAGCTCTCAGATATACTGAGCAACTGCTTACTTACTGTATTGACCTTCAAATAAGACATCATGTGTAGAAATTACAACACTGAGTGATATTCTATGCAAAACTACACATCTGTATTTAAACTACAGAATGTACACACCTGTTTCTGAACACAGTGGGTAATACTTCTTTGCTACAGAGTTGACCTGTCACATTGAAACAGAGTGCCACTTCGAGGCAAAGTCGCCCTGCCTGTGATCCACAGCTGGAGGTGTAATGGGGGAACACTGCAGCATTGTGTAGCGTTCAAGTCAGTCAAACAGCAGTGTGTGTGTGTGTGTGCTTGTTTTAGTGTGTGTAGTGTAGCTCCCACTATGCGTTCACATACCGTGCCTCTTGCACCTTTGCTACACAGTAATACAATGTGAAATCACACACTACGACAACATCACGCCTTTGAGTTCAATGTGTACATGCAAAGGTAAAGTGACGGCCAGACTTTATATGGTGCTGTGCGGGGCTAGCGTTGCATCATGGGATGTCAACTGCTTTATTTGGCGAAGCTCTCATCTTGGCTCAGCAAAGTATATAATGTGACCTTAACAGTTATTAAAGGGTAAATGAAATGCATTTATAAAGCAGATTCTAAGTCCTCCAACCTCTTATGGTGATATTACACTACATATCCCATTCAACCTTTAACATTTATACACTGATTGGCATCAAAGAGCCAATCTGCCCATCAGAATTTGACTAATCTCTTACACACACACACTGGTGGCTCAATCTTCAGTAGCAATTTGGGGTTCAGCGTCTTGCTCAAGGACATGTAGACCGCTAGAGCTGGATATCAAACTGCCAAGCTTACTATAGAGCGCCAAACCACTGAGCCACTGCCGCTCCACAGGTGTCTTGAGAGTCCAGTTCAGCCTACCCTTGTAACATCTTTTCTTCTGCCGGAGAGGCAATTAATTACCAAGGGTAAAAGAGACAAGCTAGTATCCTGACACCTTTCCAGTGGAAATGGATCACAGACTATCAGCCAAGCGGCTAAGAAACCACTGTAGTATGACTAGCCGTTCAAAAGGTGTATGAAAATGCCAAGAAACAAAATGAGAGTGTGACAGATTCACAGCTTGAATACTTGAAATCAGACCTGGCATAATTTCAGTATTTCATTAGGCTGTAGCAGAGAATCTTATTTTTCTTTCATAAGCAGGAATGCTTGAAGAGTGAAGATTTATACTTGGAGTGACAGTACCTCTGCAAAACTGTCTCACCAGATAGTGTTCTTGAAATACAAAAATGCACCTCCCCATGTAAATACTACTACTACTACTACTACTACTACTACTACTACTACTACTATTAATAATAATAATAATAATAATAATAATAATAATAATAATTAAATTGAGGATTCTTTTTACACTCAGGTAAGCTCATATTGGGTAAAATATGGTACTGTGTTTTTGCTTTGGTATATGACTTGCGGTGTAGCTTACTGCTGAGTAGCTTTAGCCTTTCCTTTCTTGGTAACCATGGTAACATTGTTTACATACGAGATCAGCTGTTAGCAGCCAGTAGCATGTCGATGCTAAACGATGCTAGGCCTGATGTTCCCTGACATGCTGGTACTGAGGTGCAAGCTAAGAAAAGAAGACATGGACCTGTCCTTCCACTCACCGTTATGGGGAATGTAAGATCTATCTACGATAAGGTGGACGAGCTAACCCAGCACCAGAGGGAATACTGGCAGAATAGCATCATGCTAACAGAGCTAACACCGGACACGAACGCCACATTGGAAGGATTTCACCTGCTGTGGGCGGACAGGATACAGGAGAGCAAGACTGAACTAACTGGTGAGGAAGGCCAGCTCAGTCCTGGACCCTTTGGAGGTGGTGGCTGACAGGAGGATTATGGACAAGCTGTCGTCTCTGATGAACATTTCTTTCTTTTTTTTTAAATATTTGTTCTTGTTAAATTCTTGTACTGTACACCTTTTTGTTTGCTGCTGTAATTCCATGAATTTTCCCATTTTGGGATGAATAAAGGAGTATCTTATCTTATAATTATATTGTTTTGCATAGTTATGTTTCACTACTTTGTTTTATTTTTGTTTTTCTCTTAAGGTGACGTTTTGAGATAAGCCCTCTTTGGGTTTCTGCCTTACCTGCACATGTGATTGGTTTTATTCACTTTACATTCTGTTTTTTTGAAAAATTGTTCTAGTAAACTAAAACAAAATAAAACAAAATAAGGAAAAGATTGGACGAAATTGAAAAAATCCCAAAAGTGTTTACCTCATGAAGGCAAAGCTTTGACATCATCCGAGAGCAGCTCTGTTAAGAAATTCTCAACTCAACATCATATAAGCCAATTAGAATATATCACAGAGATTTGAATGTTCTTTTCAAGCAGTCCCCTGCTTCTTATGTTGCTCTTCACAGAGATTTCCCTCTTATTAATTTTATCTGAACATTCATGGCTGTTAGAGGTTTACACAAAGATGTTATCATCATTCAAAGCAGTCAGTTCCAGTTTGATATCAGCAGCTTAATCAGAGAGGGTGGTTTACATAAAATATTAGACTGGGATGATGGAGGATCCATAGATGGAAAGCTTCTTTAAGTGTGTTTGACTGAGAAGCTCCTGAAAGTATTCCAAAGGCATATCCTGTGTGTAAACACAATTTACCATAGAAATGAAGGATCGAGTCTCATTTGTGCAAACAGATAAGATCAAAGAGTGCGGATACAGGAGGAGGAGGGGGAAACTGAGGGCGACATGCAGCTTGAATGACACGTTTAATCGAACAGAAAATTGCAACTGGATTGCCAGGCGGTAAAAGTGTGAAGAAATTAATCCATGCCAAGAAGTCAACCACCTACTGATGCATTTCCCTTACCTCTCCTTTCACGCCTTTAAACTGAACATGACCTCTTTCTCCTTGTTTAGATGTCTCCCTGCAGGTGTGTATTTGGATTATACAGCTCACAGACAACTCTCCACTCTTGTTTGCAATCCTTCAGGAGGAGGCTTTTTTTTTTTTTTTCAAAAAAATGATGCCAAAACATTAGAAACTCTTTAAGAATCACATATTCCAAGATTTCCCTTCATTAAGTGTTATATCTTTCCATCCATCCATCCATCCATTATCTTGACCGCTTATTCCATTAGGGGTCACGGGGGGCTGGAGCCTATCCCAGCTGGCTTTGGGTGGAAGGCAGGGTCGCCAACCTATCACAGGGCTAACACAGAGAGACAGACAACCATTCATGCACACACTCACACCTACGGGCAATTTAGAGTGATCAATCAATCTGAGCATGTTTTTGGATTGTGGGAGGAAGCCGGAGAACCCGGAGAGAACCCACGCATGCACGGGGAGAACATGCAAACTCCACACAGAAAGGCACCTGCCCGGCCGGGGATCTGAACCAGGAACCTTCCAGCTGTGAGGCAACAGCGCTACCCACTGCACCACCGTGCAGCCCTATATCTTTCCAATTAATACAAATAATACAATCTAAAACTAGCCCTGAATTACTTTATTAGACTAAGAAAATTGGTAATGGGATGTCCACTGTTTGAATTAAGATAGCAGGTATTCATTTGCATTAGTCATCTGTGTTAATGAGTAAAAAGAAGTGCTCTTCATTAGTGTGACAAAGTTAATTCTGGAGTTTTTTGGTGCAGAGTCAATATGAATAAAACTTTCAGAGTATAGTCTGAACTTACAAAAAAATGCAGGCGCTATTTTTTGTGTGTGTGTGTGTGTGTGTGTGTGTGTGTGTGTGTGTGTGTGTGTGTGTTTCAGCCTTTGAGCTACATAATTAGCCCACAGTAGGAGTTTCCTATTATCAGTCATCCAAGAACCATGCAGAGATCACAGGAAAATCTAAATAATTCACAAATACAATCCTTTAGATAAAGTGTTAAAAAATGTATTCAGCATAAATGCCCCTGTCAAGTTATTTTACGTGATACAAGACAATTGATAACAGATAAGCCTCCCTGTGCTCTCTGCTGGAATGCAACAGACACAAATGTAACTGGAGTTGGGGAGCTGCAGCTAAGAGCCACTGCAGACAAACAAAGTTTAGTCCCTTCGTATCCCTTTGTGCAGAGCAAAGAACACGTTCATTAGTTCTTCAGAGCACGACTGCACTAACAGAAATCTTGAAATTTCTTCCTTTCACCTCTTGTTTTCATTAGCAGCGCTAGCTCTCTGAACTGCTCTCTCCCTTGCTTGCAGCAGCTTTAAGCTCCAAGAGTCAGCCAATGAGCCAAAGAGGAACATGTACAGGCGGGGAGATTGTTGCGGGTACAGGACTGTAAAGAAAAGAAAAAGGATGTTTTTTAATCCATTTGATGCATCGATGTGAGGGGGCAGGAACATTGATGCACTATCAGGAAAAATAAACACTGAGATACTTTGTAGTATTGATCATTTTGCACAGATGTTTGTTTGTTTGTTTGAAGCCACCAGCTCTAGTGCAACAGAGGTGACCTTACCTGTGGCTGCCTTCACAGTCATGTACCACATGTGTCTACACAGATTAGCCAGCAGTCAGTTGGAGGTGATATTACTGATTCACGCAAATTTCCGACATAAAGGTTGGAAGGTCCAAAGGTATTCCCCTCCAGAGTAAAAAACTCTTGTTGCAGTACACATAAATGATGATGATTTTGAGATAGAGAAGAAACCAGAGTAACCCTGCCTCTAATTAAATTGTATTGGTCTGCCAGGCATTTGTTACTGTCACCTGATGTGTCAAAGTGTGATCCTCTATCATGCAGTGTTTGTGCTCTGGCTTTGTTGTGAATTGTTTGTTACTTGAGGCAACAAACACTGTGTTGACTTGTTACTTTATTGAATGATTTATGAAGGGAACTCTTAACATTGTTTACAACATTTCATGTGAAAAACCATCACATGTATTAATGATTTAAGTTATATTTCCGATGTTGACAGGAAGTGCTTTTATTTTGAAGAACAAAAGTAACACGTCACTGTTTCCTGTTGCCAACTTGACTGATGTTGATCAGAAGTAAGGGTGCAGAAGTCTGTGATTTATCTTCTCCTTTCTGTAATCAAGCAAATATGAACAGTAAACAGTTCAGCTTGAATGACATCTGTTCATCTCACTGGAGCTTCCACTTCATGACAGGCTGCAACCTGACTCATGACAAACTAGGGCATGTCACAGACAAATAAAGTGGTGCAATGTCACCTATAAACATGCTATTTCCAGACATAACGAGGGCAATGGACACTGATGCTCACCATTATACAGGCTTGACAGGCCAGGAGAGCAGGATATCTTAACTGGTCATCTTAAAGGTGACATATCATGCAACAGGGACTTTTTAATGGTTCTCTACCTGAAATATGTTTCCCTGGCATGTCTACAAACCCCCCGAGAATGAAAAAAATCCATTCTGCCCCTGTTCTGATTTCTCCACCTTTCTGTAAATGTGTGTGAAACGAGTCGTTTCAGACTTCAGTGTTTTTGTTACGTCACAACAATATCCGGTCTGTCACGGAGTCAGAGCTCGGAGCTTGTTCAGCCCATAGACTGTATAAAATAATACTGAATCCCTCCTCCGTTTTTCATTACCTGCACACATGTGTGCTAACAAGGAGCTTAGGAGGGAGGCATGCTAGTTGTAGGCTGTCTTAATAAACACAAAGGTCGGTTTTACTCCCCACGTCTGCAGATTTGAAGATCTAGTGGATGATTTTCATTTGTCATGGATAAGTGCTAGCGCTAGTTAGCAAAGCCACATAGCTACATGTTCATAGCTGTAGCTGTAGCTGTGTACCAAGACACACGTCTACATACTGACAAATAAAACAACAAGTAACACAGAATCTATGACCAATCCTTCAGAAAAGGTCCCGCTGCCTTTCTGGTAGCGGTCGGTTTTACTCCCCACGTCTGCAGATTTGAAGATCTAGTGGATGATTTTTATTTGTCATGGATAAGTGCTAGCGCTAGTTAGCATAGCCACATAGCTACATGTTCATAGCTGTAGCTGTGTACCAAGACACACGTCGACATACTGACAAATAAAACAACAAGAAACACAGAATCTGTGACCAATCCTTCAGAAAAGGTCCTGCTGCCTTTCTGGTAGAGGTCGGTTTTACTCCCCACGTCTGCAGATTTGAAGATCTAGTGGATGATTTTTATTTATCATGGATAAGTGCTAGTTCTAGTTAGCATAGCAACATAGCTACATGTTCGTAGCTGTGTACCAAGACACACGTCTACATACTGACAAATAAAACAACAAGAAACACTAAATCTGTGACCAATCCTTCAGAAAGGTCCTGCTGCAGGCACCTCTCCGTCAGGAAAAGATTCTGGATCAGATTCAGAGGGTTGAAGTGACGTGATCTCTGAGCAGCCGTGTATATTCAGCCAACATGTAAACATTAGATCAACGTGCCGGAGAGCCGTGGCCACATCCGTTTCCTGAGGGGGCGTGGTCAGAGAGAAAACAGAGTGTTCTGAGGAGGACTGAAGAAGAGGGTTTTTCAGGCAGACCAAAACCTGATTTCAAAGTGTTTTTTTGAGCATAAACTTTAAAGACATGATTTGGGGACCTCTTAGACCAATATATATTGATGAAGAAAGCGTGATATGTCACCTTTAAAACAAACTGCCACAGAAATTGTCACCACCACTTTTTTTACCTTGTCAGATTGACACTGACCAAAATATCATTACAATCACAAAGCTGACAAAACACCATCACAGTGAAACCTTCAAACCCTGTGACCATCTGACTGTCTAACACAGGGGCGTCAAACTCATTTCAGTTCAGGGGCCACATACAGCCCATGTTGATCTGAAGAGGGCCAGAATCCAGTCTGGACTCTGGCATTGCTCAAATTGCAGGTTTCACAGTCTATATAAAAAGCAGACTGTCACATACTGTACTTTCCAGTCTTGTAACAAAGAAACAGGAAGGACCAGCAGGAGACTCACTTTCTGACATCATTTGAAAAGTATTAATTCAAACTGTGGATTTTCAGCTGGAAAATCATAACAGAATAACCTATAAATAACAACAACTCTAAATGTTTCCCTTTGTTGTAATGCAAAAAAGTACAAGTACATTTTGAAAATGTTCACATTTAATGAAGTCTCTTTCTAAAAAAACAGCTGTTGTATTTTTCACCATGATGAGTCTCATAGTGGGGCCGAATATTTTACTCTTTAAGCACTGGAACCTGATGCAAACACACCAAACACACAGGTTTCCTATTCACCTGACACAGAGTGAAATGTTAACTAAAAAGAACAGATAGATTATAATAATGAAGAAGGTAAAGTTGATTTGTTTTGGACCCCTCAGCTCCAGCATGAACAGTGTTGTATGAAGGGGTGTAGTGCTAGTGTTAGTAGTTAGTGGATCATCTTATAGTGCTCTAAAAAGTCTTCATGAATCTCAACCGGATTATGCAAACAGCAAGTCATCTATTTTCTCACTTTGAGAACAAAAGTCCAGGAAAAAAAGCGTGACCCCCGCAGGACAAATTTGAAATAGTAGTTACTTTTATTGAAAAATTGCAGTTAATGTCTCTGCAATTTTTTCAACTTTGCAAAGTCCTTCCACAAGCCGGATTGGAACCTCTGGCGGGCCGGTTTTGGCCCGCGGGCCGCATGTCTGACACCCCTGGTCTAACATGACAAACTAAGTTTTAAATGTTCCCGTTGGTGTTCATTCTGTTCCAGTAAAAGCCCTTGAGCAGTCTACTACAGCTTCATTTATCAACTTAATACTTTTGGCAGCAGCAGACTTGCATTCATTCTTCCATTACTGGTTTTGTGTACCACTCCTTTCTTTCTTTAATTAATTAATGGAGAATTATGACTTCATTATCCTGCATAACATCTAGAGAATTAAGTTGTAAACTTGCAATTAGACAAAACTGCTCATTCAGAACGTTTCTGGATGAACACAGTGTGGATTTGGTAGCTCTTTTAGTTTTCTTCATTCTTTGTCCTCACTTGGAATGATCAGAACACATTAAAAAAAAAACAACCTTGAACTGTATTGAGCAGTGATGATTTTCTTGCAATAGAAAAACTGCTCTTTCTTGCATAAGGGCGCATAATCCAGCTGAATCTGGTGCACACGAGTCACAGTTAGAAACAGTGAGACTTATGTTTCTGAATGGAAATACACAGAGCATCAGTAATCTTTAGACCTCAAATTATCTGGAGCGGTTGACACATTAACCACCATTTTTGTTCTTATAAAACAACATTGCAAGCGCATCCACAATAAAACTGGCACAACCTACTATCTCTGTTTATCAGATTTATGAACGGAGCCTCTTTAACGAGTGTGCTTCAGAAAGAATAATGCACACATGAGCTGTTATTACCTTTTACGAGGGCTTAACCCATGTATTATTGCAGAGGGCTGAGAAAAGCACTCTTTGTAATAAAGTTCATTTTAGTTAACTTAAAGTGGAATACAGTTTTTTGTCAGATATTTTACATTCAGCAGAGGTTCAGCTACAAAATATCTCAATTCAAAGTCTCAAAATTAGAACCCCAGTTCCAAAAGGGTGTGCAAAGTGTTCATGAAAACAGAATTTGATAGGTTTGCAAATTAGGTATACCTTATATTCTAGCAAAATAGAGCAAAGGCAACATATCAAATGTTGAAAATAAAAAATGTATCTGCATTTTAAACTTGATTCCAGGAATACATTTGAAAAAAGTTGGGACACAGACAATAACGTACTGTAAAAGATGTGTTGTGCTAAAATACAATAAAAACCTGGAGGAACATCTCCAAACTAATTAGGGTAATTTGCAACAAGTTGGTCACATGACTAAAAAAGGACATACTGAGTTGAGTTTCTCACAAGTATAGCTGGGAAGAAGCTCACCACTCTGTGAAAGACTGCGTGAGCAAATAGTTCAACACATTCCAAACCATGGTCCTCAATGTGAAACTGCAAAGAATTAGGGGATTTCATCAACTACAGTACACAATATAATTCAAAAGGGACAAGGCAGAAAACAATACCGGATGGAAACCACATCATGGGCTCCAAATCACTTCAAAAATCTGCAACTTTAAGTACATGGTTTGCTGCTTCATCCATAAACGCAGGTTAAAGGTGACATATCATGCAAAATGGACTTTTTAATGGTTCTTTACCTGAAATATGTTTCCCTGGCATGTCTACAAACACCCCGAGAATGAAAAAAATCCATTCTGCCCCTGTTCTGATTTCTCCACCTTTCTGTAAATGTGTGTGAAACGAGCCGTTTCAGACTTCAGTGTTTTTGTTACGTAACAACAATATCCGGTCTGTCACGGAGTCAGAGCTCGGAGCTTGTTCAGCCCATAGACTGTATAAAATAATACTGAATCCCTCCTCCGTTTTTCATTACCTGCACAAATGTGTGCTAACAAGGAGCTTAGGAGGGAGGCATGCTAGTTGTAGGCTGTCTTAATAAACACAAAGGTCGGTTTTACTCCCCACGTCTGCAGATTTGAAGATCTAGTGGATGATTTTTATTTATCATGGATAAGTGCTAGCGCTAGTTAGCATAGCTACATAGCTACATGTCGTAGCTGTAGCTGTGTACCAAGACACATGTCGACATACTGACAAATAAAACAACAAGAAACACTAAATCTGTGACCAATCCTTCAGAAAGGTCCTGCTGTCTTTCTGGCAGAGGTCGGTTTTACTCCCCACGTCTGCAGATTTGAAGATCTAGTGGATGATTTTTATTTATCATGGATAAGTGCTAGCGCTAGTTAGCATAGCCACATAGCTACATGTTCGTAGCTGTGTACCAAGACACACGCGACATACTGATAAATAAAACAACAAGAAACACTAAATCTGTGACCAATCCTTCAGAAAGGTCCTGCTACAGGCGCCTCTCCGTCAGGATCAGATTCTGGATCAGATTCAGAGGGTTGAAGTAACGTGATCTCTGAGCAGCCGTGTATATTCAGCCAACATGTAAACATTAGATCAACGTGCTGGAGAGCCGAGGGCACATCCACTTCCTGAGGGGGCGTGGTCAGAGAGAAAACAGAGTGTTCTGAGGAGGACTGAAGAAGAGGGTTTTTCAGGCAGACCAAAATCTGATTTCAAAGTGTTTTTTTGAGCATAAACTTTAAAGACATGTTTTGGGGACCTCTTAGACCAATATATATTGATGAAAAAAGCGTGATATGTCACCTTTAAAACTGTACAATGCATAGAGGCAATACCAGCAACTTCTCTGGGCCCAAGCCCATTTAAGACAGACTGAGGAGAAGTGGAAGGCTGTTCTGTGGTCTGACAAATTTAAATTTGACATTATTTTTGGAAATCATGGACAACACAACCGCCACTCTAATGAGGAGTCGGACTACTCAGTTTGTTGTAAGCACAGTTTCAAAGTCAGCGTCTGTGATGGTATGGGACGTATAAGTGCCCATGGCATGGTTAGCTTAAACATCTGAAGGTATCATTAATGCTAAACAATGAATTCTGGTCTTAGAGAATCAGGTGCTGCTATTCAGAAAATGCCTTTTGCTAGAATGGCCTTGCATTTTTCAGCAAGACAATGCCAAACCACATTCTGTTGTTACAGCAACATGGCTCTGTAGTAGAAGAGTCCAGGTGCTAAACTGACCTTTCTGCAATCTTGTCGACTTATTATGAAATGACAAATATGACAAGGAGAGCCTGCATTGTTAAGCAGCTAAAATCCTATCAGGCACAACATTTCAACATTTCACTTTGGGACAACATTACACTTGCAAAACTCCAGAAACTGGTCTCCTCAGTCCCCTAATGTTTAGAAGTGTTGCAACACAATGGTAAACATGCTCCTGTCCCTTTTAAAAATAGTTTTCATGGAACATTTTTCAGTTACACCATCTGATGTGTTGTCTCTGTCCTGTTTTCAATTACAGAAAGGGTTTAGATCATTTGCAAACCATCAAAATGTTTTCATCAATTTCAGCAGCAACAGCATCCCAACTTTGGTGGAATTGGGGTTGTAGGTCAATAAATCCTTTTTCTATGAAATCTGATATTGCAGTTATCTGCTGTTTTGGCCAAAAGGACATAAGAACACATTCAATTTGATTACATACGTTTCATTTCAGTGACGTTCTTTGTCAGACAACTACACAAGTGGGAGTGTTTCTACTTTTTATGCTGGATTGAATGCAGTGCACAGAAAAAATAGAACAAAAAAAATAGATGACATACAACAAAATTCATCCGTTAGATTTCAGGCTGCTTCTGGCAAACAGATGGCATTAACACCACCCTGCTGAAACAGTCCATCACTTCTCAACAGGATGTTTGCTCTTCTGCAGATACAATGTGAATATAATGGGTTCAAATCTGACTTGTTGACAAGATGCAGCACATTCTAATGGGTGTGCTTATTCTGACACCCAGTTTCCATTCAGTCTGAGGTGTGAATGTCATTTTCAACACATTTGGGAGGACAATCTGTCCTAATTTGCATGTTTATGTGAGTGAGAGCGTGACAGTGGGGATTAAAATGTGACTGTAAGTGAATCATCTAATCCGCGGTTTAGGAACAGCTGGTTGTACAGCGAGCTGAGACTCAACTTGTGTCTGTTCCTGGAGGCAGCGGGTAGAAAGGTGGAGAGACAGGAGCGTTAAGAGAAAGGAGTAGTGAGACAGAAAGGAGAGGAGAATACAAAGAGGAAATGACACAAAGAATGAGAGAGGGAAGACAGAGATAAACAAAGAGGGAAGAAAAGGGGGGGAAAAAAAGTGATCACGCTCAGGGGAAAAAGTAACACAGAAAGTAAAAACAAACAGAATGGAGAGTGAAAAGGAGAAAATAGGAAGGGAGAACATAAAATACAAGGAGATTGTGAAAGACAGAAGCTTAGGGGAAGAGGAAAGGAGTCTCCATGGCTCCTCGCAGAAAGGAAACCAGGTTATTGGGAGAAATTAGGTTGAAGCAGGATTGTGGAGCACGTTTCCATACACTGGAATAAGGTCGGCCCTCATTTATCAAGCAGGTTTTCACACAGTATTATCAGTCAAGTGTGCAAACTCTCATTTCCATATGTAATCTGCTTTTTTTATGTGTTAAACAGTGCATGCATTTTAAAGCCACACATGCAAGGAGGAATCAGAGACACAGATACAAACGTAAGATACACCAGAAATATGCAAATACTGCTAATGCTAGCCACACCTCTGAAGAAAACAATAATTCCAAAACACACACTTATGTGTACTTTGCAAGGACTTCAAACACGGCTGACCTTGACATGACATGATTAGTTAAATGATGTATAGTTCAGGTAGGGCAGGAACCTCTATGCTGAGACTATTATCGCTGGCTCATGAGAGGATTTTGCTTCCTCTGTGCCAGCAGCAACTCAGCTCAATTCAAGAGGCCAACAGGAGTTTCAATTCAGTGTCAGTTTTAAGTTTGGCAGACCTAGAATTTTATGGTAAAAGGCTGTGCATTTTCAGTTGCACAGAAATGTTACCCCTGCATCATTGCAGCAGACTGAGTATGAATGAGTGGGGGATGATTTCAGGACAGAAAGGGATGGGGAGGAAAACAAGGACTTAGAACATGTCAGCCAGAGATTAAAGATAAACAAACTGATGGAGCCAATTAGAACATCCCCTTAATTTAATTTAAGAGGCATAAGTTTCAGTGGCTCCACTCAGGGAAATAAGCCCCCAAACCTTCTTTGAAGTTCTTCTCTCTGTGGGCGGTAATGTGGCATGGAGCTGAGCCAAGGCCTAAAAACACAGGGACTGAATCAAGCTCACCCTGTGTCCCCCTGAAAGTGGGGATAATGGAAGAAGGATGTAAAGTTACATAAAAAGCCTGGGCAACAATACACTGACACACACCTGAGAGATTTTAACCAGAGTCAATCTTCAGTTTGTTTGTTTACTATCTCTCTGTGTTTAATTTATATGCCTCAGATGATCTATTTAGAGTAAAATTTAGGATGCACTCGTGTGTTGTGTACGTTCAACTATCAATGTCAGCTTTTGATTGTTATTCACATTAAATGTCCCACAGGATCCAAACACTGAATCATAAAGTACAAATGATTTTGGGGTTGAAGTGATACACTCGACTCACACTATACAATTCACAATGGTGGATGCACAATATTAAATTTTCATGTTGTTTTTTAAGAGTGGAAGCAACCAGGTTTGTGTTAAATCTTTAAAAGAGAGACATAGTCTCATAAAGTAGTTATTTGTAAAGTTTTATTTTGTCCTTTTTCCTGCCTGGCACCCTAGGTTACTTTATTTCCTGTTCTGATAATAAGCATGCTTTTATTTTGAAAGGACAAAAACGGTGCTTCAGCAAGACCATACATTTATAAGGTGAAACGACAACAGTCAAATGGACAGTCAGCAATAATAAATGGTCTGGTATTAGTACCAAACAATCACCTCTGGCGTTTAAAAATGAACCCAATACGTAAGTGCTATAAACTGCAGTTCCTCAAGTGTCCACTTGAGGCTGGCTCCAAAAGCAAAGGAAACCCCATAAGGGTTAAAATGCCCAACTTTACATTGTAAAGAAACATGTTTTCAGCCTGGTTCACAAAATGTTTTTAGTCAATTTTGGTCATTTTTCTTCTTCCTACACACTGTTAGAGGTTTATTGTTTATAGCACATGGTTGCACGATTGAGGGCATGGCTGAGTTCACTGATGGGTGGCTGTATTGTAGCTGTTTCACCAGGAGGTGAAAAGCCTGCATCAGTTCCACCTTTTTGCCTGTTAAGATTGACCGAAAGTTAGGTTGAGTCAATATCTCAAATATGGTGACATCCAAACACCCATTCAGAAACCAATGGCTGACGTCACAGAGACTACGTCCATGCTTTATGCAGTTTATGATCTGCGACCCCAGTGAGACACAAACTGCTCTTTGCCTGTTACGTCTCTTTCTTTCTCTGCAACCTGCACAGCTGTGGAGACACTACTCATGACACATGCTCAGAGAGAGAGAGAGAGAGAGAGAGAGAGAGAGAGAGAGAGAGAGAGAGAGAGAGAGAGAGAGAGAGAGAGAGAGAGAGAGAGAGAGAGATGGCAATTACTATGAGGATAAAAAAAGAAAAATAGTAAAATGTCTGGTGAAATTATTTGGCGGTACATCCTCAACTGCAAAATGCTGCCACTCTGTCTATAGCCCACGCACTATTTATCTTGGACTGCAAGAGCTGTTATAATGTTGAACAAGTCAAAGGCAGATTATTAGACTCTTAGAATCAAGAATCAAGGAAGCTTTATTGCTTATTGAGCTTGTGCACACAAGGAATTTGACGTGGGGATTGGAACACCGGTACTTTACAAGACAGTAAGGGTAATAAATATAGAAACCTAAAATGTAAGTCTATAAATGCTAAATAAAAATAGAAGTACTTTATAAAGACATTAATAAATGACATTTACCAAAGCCAGGATCTTGCGTCCACAAGTTTGCTGAGTGTGGCTAACATTAGCAAAGCTAGCACCACCAGCCTCAGGTCATTCTTGCAGGTTATTGTCTGCATGCCTGTGCCAATAACGTGACTCCCGGCGAGTGGTTGTATTAGTGAGGATGATGATTATAGACCAAATGCATGTTTGGTTCATTAAAAAATGTTTTGAACTGTCACATTACACCTTCTTGCAAACAAATGTGGTATTGTTATAACTTCATCAGAGCTTGGGCTGGGTCTAAAGTAGGGGTGGGAATTGATAAAAATGTTATCAATGTCAATGCCATTGTCGATTCTGCTTATCAATCCAATTCCTTATCAAGTCTCCTAAAGATTCCTGAGTATTTTTTCGAGGGGAAGAAAAGTAGTTCTACACAGTCTTCCACACCAAAAGGAACCATTTTAATTTTTCCAAAATGATGTCTGCACAAGACTGAACATGAACATATTCAACTTGAACATGCTGAACAATAGGTTGACCTCATTCTCGGCCCTGTGAGTCCAGACGTGGCCCCTTGAGCCTGGAGGAATAGACCTTGAATTTGGAGAGGAAAGACGCTTTTCCTCCAGGGGTCAACGCAGAGGTATTTTACCCGCTCTCAGTGCCTCATTTTCGGCCGCGTGAGTACGGACGTGGCCCCTGGAGCCTGGAGGAAAATGCTTTGAATTTGGAGAGGAAAAACTTTCTTCCTCTCCATGTTTCCTCGTGTTTGAAGGAGTTCTGCGTCGCAGAGTGTGTGATGTAAAGCAACATACCGCGACGTGACGTAACGTTATGCTGGGAAATGAATCATTTATTTATTTATTTATTTAACCTTTATTTAACCAGGTGAGTTAATTGAGAACCAATTCTCATTTGCAATAACGACCTGGGCGAGGAGGCAACACAGGTGGCATGACAATAAATAAAAGACAAAACAAGAAACAGAGAGGACATACATAGAAACCTAGAGACAGAACAATACAATACAAAAATATGACAGCAGTGAACAACTTAAAAGCAATTTAAAAGCAAGTGCAGTGATGTTGAGTTATGGGGTGTATTAGTTTTTTGAAAGTGACGAGTGGAATGAGAGAGGTCAGCTTCAGGGATTGTTGAAGGTGATCATTAAGAATGAGTGATCTAAAACTGGTTTTAAATACAGATAAAACCAAGTTCATGGTTTTCTCTCACTTAAAGGCGCCTACCACAGACCACTACAAATATTGTTACATCCAAAGGAAATCCTATAGAGTGGGTTTTAAATAACAAGTACTTGGGTTTTATCCTAGATCAGGAGATTTCATTTAAAGCCCATATTAATAATTTGCGTACTAAACTTCGTGTGAAGCTTGGGTTCTTTTTTAGAAACAGAACCTGCTTCTCTCTCAGGGTCAGAAAGAAACAAGTGACAGCGACCTTCTTACCCATTCTTGACTTCGGGGACGTGCTTTATCCGAATGCGTCATCCAAATGTCTCCGGTCTTTGGACACCGTTTTTCATTCGGCACTGAGATTTGTCACTGGCTGTAGTCGTCTCACCCACCATTGTGATTTGTATGTGAAATCAAATTTGCCTTCTCTGAGTGCACGTAGGTATAAAAACTGGCTGACCCTAATCTATAAGGCTCTTTTAGGCTTGATTCCTCAATATTTGTGCGCTTTAGTGCAGAGAAAAATCAGTTCCTATACCCTGCGTTCCAACATTATTCTTATTTTAACTGTTCCTCGGGTAAGGACTGAATTCGGAAAAAGAGCTTTCAGCTTTGCTGCCCCTATGGCATGGAACGCTCTACAGACTACATTGAAACTCTCTGAACTTATTACTCTTGGAGCCTTCTGTTCTATCCTGAGGGACAGACAGCGTGAGAGCACTGAACAGTGCCTGTGTTTTAAACCTTAAATTATTGTTTGTTGTTTTGTTACAGCTTCCACACCTCTTATTCATACTGTAAAACACTATGTATTTATAAAGTGTACGTTTTAATTTGTAATGTCATTTTTGTGTGACTGTTTTTATGACATGTGCTGCTGACCTCTTGGCCAGGTCACCCTCGTGAAAGAGATCCTGATCTCAATGGGTTTTACCTGGTTAAATAAAGGTTAAATAAAAATAAATAAATAAGAAGAATGGATAACATTTGAGGTGTACAATTCTGATGGAATTGATCAATTGGAACCGGTTCTAAGTCGGACCCGGTTTTCAATTCCCACCCCTAGTCTAAAGAGGGAATTTTCTTAGTGATGTGGGGGATTTAAAGGGGACATATCACGCTTTTTTCATCAATATATATTGGTCTAAGAGGTCCCCAAAACATGTCTTTAAAGTTTATGCTCAAAAAAACACTTTGAAATCAGATTTTGGCATGCCTGAAAAGCCCTCTTCTTCAGTCCTCCTCAGAACACTCTGTTTTCCCTCTGACCACGCCCCCTCAGGAAGTGGATGTGCCTCGGCTCTCCAGCACGTTGATCTAATGTTTACATGTTGGCTGAATATACACGGCTGCTCAGAGATCACGTTGATTCAACCCTCTGAATCTGATCCTGACGGAGAGGCGCCTGTAGCAGGACCTTTCTGAAGGATTGGTCATAGATTTAGTGTTTCTTGTTGTTTTATTTATCAGTATGTAGACGTGTGTCTTGGTACACAGCTACGAACATGTAGCTATGTGGCTATGCTAACTAGCGCTAGCATTTATCCATGATAAATAAAAATCATCCACTAGATCTTCAAATCTGCAGACGTGGGGAGTAAAACCGACCTCTGCCAGAAAGGCAGCAGGACCTTTTATGAAGGATTGGTCACAGATTTAGTGTTTCTTGTTGTTTTATTTGTCAGTATGTCGACGTGTGTCTTGGTACACAGCTACAGCTACAGCTATGAACATATAGCTATGTGGCTATGCTAATTAGCGCTAGCACTTATCCATGATAAATAAAAATCATCCACTAGATCTTCAAATCTGCAGACGTGGGGAGTAAAACCGACCTTTGTGTTTATTAAGACAGCCTACAACTAGCATGCCTCCCTCCTAAGCTCCTTGTTAGCACACATGTGTGCAGGTAATGAAAAACGGAGGAGGGGATTCAGTATTATTTTATACAGTCTATGGGCTGAACAAGCTCCGAGCTCTGACTCCGTGACAGACCGGATATTGTTGTTACGTAACAAAAACACTGAAGTCTGAAACGGCTGGTTTCACACACATTTACAGAAAGGTGGAGAAATCAGAACAGGGGCAGAATGGATTTTTTTCATTCTCGGGGGGTTTGTAGACATGCCAGGGACACATATTTCAGGTAGAGAACCATTAAAAAGTCCATTTTGCATGATATGTCACCTTTAAAGTTGTGCTGAACATTCTTTATGCAACTTGCCTTTCTGCTCTGGTTCAAAGCATCAACTTTGAGAAATCTCACAAGAAAGGTCATTCAATTTGACATAATAGATTTCTGTCAAAAACAAAGTTGTGTAATCAATACCAGATGTAGATCACTTTTGATAGCTGTGACCTTCAGGCACATGGAAAGGCATCCACTAAGTCTGCTTTACAGAAATCAGGCACAATAAACAACATAAAACGGTATTTGATTATGCTAAAAAATCTAAAGCTCAGAATCTTCAATTCTTATTTTACACTTCTGAAAGTATTTCAGCAGTTATCCATCTTTGAACTGTCTTTGGGAGTTCTAAACTGCTGAAGGAAATGTATACATGTGTATTTATGGATTGTCCTTGAATGCAGTTCACAGAGCCCACATGAAAGCCATTCAATAGCAGCCATGTGTTACTATAGTGGCACATACAAAGAAACCACTATGTCTCCAGAGTTGGCTGAGGAATGCTGGCAACTGGCATGGCTATAGTAAGCATGCAATGCAAAATTACACTCACATATATGTGTACGACCATGCATGTGTGTGTTCATTTCTACATGTGTTTGACTCTATTTTTAAACTCAAATAGGAGAACATGGCCCTGCTTGAAACATTTACCCAACTGCAAGATTAGACCCCGTCCATGCAATCATTCAAACTACAAACAACACAATCATGAGTGCCACTTGAAATTCAGCAGACTGTTAGTGGCTCATTATATTCACTAGATAGAAAGTGGAGAATCGACACTGGATTATAAGACACTGGGCAAAATTGTAAGTGGCAGTGTGATGGAAACGTAGCTTATCTCTGCCACCCACTCCATCTCTCATGGCCCCTTTTGCACTAGTTCTCTTCATTTCATTGGGCCCTCAGAGAAACCGGATCTTGAGTAAAAAGTGATCTTGAGGTTGACTCTCTAGAAGATAAGCAATCAACGTCATCCATTCACCACTTTTCCCTTCATGTGCTCTGCTGTGACTTGTTAGGAAATGACAACTGCATGTGAAACACAAACTATGAGATCACCAGAGTGGCTGTGACACACACACACGCAAGAGCAATCAGGCATACACACAATTTAAAAGTGACACACAAGAAGAAACTGACATGCACAGACGCTCAAAACCACATTTATTATCATTCAGCCAATTTCTGCAAGCAATTCCAGAGCAGCTTTGTTGTTGCTTTCGGGTTTTCTTGATCATGCTATTAAAGAAGTCCATCGGCAGTTTGGTCGGCATTGCTTTGGATTATTTTAGGCCTCAGCATGCAGAGCCAGCACAACACCAGAAACCACTGTAATTACAAGATCTGGTCGGCCCTTTGAATAGCAAAGAAAACCAAAACCTTGATCTGGTCAGAGACAAGAGGGAGAGGCGGGGCTCCTTGGGTTAAAATAGAACTCTCCACATGGAGTTGATTTGAGGTTTTCTATATGGGGAGCCCTGGAGTGGGCCTGCTCAAGTAATAAAGTCACTTCAAGCCAATAGGAAAAACACCATCGCGTGCAGCTCTGTTGTGGAAAACAGCCCTCCCTTGCCCACAATATTAAACCATCACTACTGTAATGTCAAATCACATAAAGAGCCGAGGTTGAACTCTACTCTGCCTTTCTTTCCTTCCTGAAATGAAAAACAAATGAACTGCAGCCTTAAGTTTCTGAGTCACAGCAGTACTGTTCCACAAATCAGTTCAATCATTGTAGCATTAAATAAAAAAACACAGCAGAGAGAGACTTAATGAGTTTCTTTGTAATTGTTTCTGAAATGCAGATACTTGATTTCCCCTGAGTACCAGGTGCCGTCAGTGTTAGGACTGACTTAATTTTGCTTCTTGTATTTGGTTAATGCAAGTGACGCAGTTTCACACAACCTTCTTTTAGAGCAAAACTTCCCAAAGGCTAAAGAGGTAGTCACCAAAAAGACCCATAGGCTAAGTCAGACTGATCTCTCATTTGCCCACGGAGACTATCCCAAGCCTGACTGACAAGTTAGCTGAGGTACTGAGCCCTGCCACATCAAAAAAGACTCAGCAGCTCAGCACCTCTGCTGCAGGTCTGCATATTTTGTATTTTACACAGAATTCTAACATGTCCTTGTATCTGCTCAAGTTTTCCAGAGGGCAAACATCTTTTAGTATTGATTGACAGGACTCAGCAGTTTGATGTGGTTGCACTATCAACCATGTCCTACACCATGTTTTAAAGTATTTTTTCAATGCAGAATTTTGGTGTTCAAGAAATAGATAGCTTTGGGTTTAATTAAAGTATGTGTGAAGAAGTTTGACTGTATAAAAACATGGAAATCTAAATCATCTAAATGCAAGCCAAATATTTTTCTGAAAGCATTTTTCTGTCAAAACAGTTAGCTCTTGTTATCAGCCCCGGATCTAACATATGGGTAATATGGGCACATGCCAAGGGGCCCCTGAGCACTCAAGGGCCCTCCACGATGGGAATGGGGGAAAAAAAGGTGCTTTTCAATCCTATCACATGGCTAAAAAAAAGTGATGACTAATTAGCAAACTTCAATGCACTCCATAGGTTTTAATAAATATGTTTCTCATGAAAAGTCCATATTAAAAATGTTATTCATTTTACCTGACCCACTACCAGTTACGATGTGTGAATGTGTGTTAGAGTAAAAGAGGGCGTTGCTGAAGCATAACTGTGCTCATGTGGACTGTCTTCTTCACGTGGACTGTCTTCTTGACATGTGGACTGTCTTCTTCACATGTGGACTGTCTTATTCACATGTGGACTGTCTTATTCTCATGTGGACTGTCTTCTTCACATGTGGACTGTCATTCTCATGTGGACTGTCTTCTTCACATGTGGACTGTCTTCTTCACATGTGGACTGTCTTCTTCACATGTGGACTGTCTTATTCACATGTGGACTGGCCTCTTCACATGTGGACTGGCCTCTTCACACTGACTGTCTTGTGTTTTTGACAAATAACCTGTCAGGCCTAAGACCCTACATTGACAGTGAACTAAAAGAGCCCGACAATCAGTGACACTGGGATAAAATGCAGTTTTTCCTCTCTTTTTTTTATACAAGCGCCAAGAATGTAAGTGGACTACTCCTTCGATAATAATATTTGCTTATATCTAGGGACAAGAGTGGGGACCTTTAATTGCTTGCACTAGTCTTGCTCAGAACTCACTCAGCGCATTGCGCACATAAAGCAGTCCCTTCAGGATTTCGCAGGATTTTTTTGTGATTGTTGCGGCCCAGAAAGCCTGAATTTGCGACAGCTTTTTGAAAGAATTGCGGTGAAAGTTGCGATTTTTTTCTTATCTTTTTCCCCCCAATAACATCTCAGGGGCAAGTAAATACGCTAAATTACAGATGTTTTTAGAAAACATTCTTGATGTGGCCACTGACTGTATTTTGATTCTCTTTATTCACAGAAAAATGCCTGTATTGCACATTTACGACGGTCCCTGAATGCACCTCGCAGTGACTAAGGCACTTCACAGGCACTTCACAGGCAGTTCACGCACTCTGAAATGAATCTGCATCTTTGTTGACCAGGAGTTGATCAAAACTTACTGAATGTGTCTGATGTTTCACTAAACTGGATTAACTCAAGCTGTAGACGCAGAGCTTTTTACGGTAACCACGGCAACAACGTCAAACCTCAAATAATAAACAGACGTCCCCCGGTTGTACCGAGGGGTAAAAATCATCAATGAAGATGAGACAGATGCATGGAGGTGAGGAGAGCTGGTTCATAAAGCACACCTGCTGCAGGTAGAGACCAAGCGAACACTGAGCCCCTTAATCTATAAATAACAACGTTGTCATGGTCACTTGTCCTGCCTGCTGTCCCCTCTTTTCACCCGTTCTCTGTGCGTGTTTTATTGTTGAAAAGTGCCGATCAAGTGAGGACTTATGTTTATGTTCCTAGGAAGTGAAATTGATGACAAAACTGATGACATACAGAGGCTGAGATTAAGGTGATTGGTCAAAGTTGCGAGAAAGTTGCGCTGATTGTATAAAATTGCAAGGCCGCGAAAAAATCCCGCTGATTGGTTGAATTTGCGTTGATAGTTGCGATCGCGAAATCGCAACTTCCTGGAGGGACTGATAAAGAGGGGGGCGAGTGAGCGAGAGGTCTCCGGTCTTCAAAGTGTTTCGGTAAAGACCATTAGGTCATTTACTTGTTTTGTAATGTGTAGGTATGTTTTAGGCATGTTATATCTTAAATAAAAATACATATACAAGTAGTTATGTCTCCTTGTATTAGTTTGTCCACCTGTTATTGACATAATGTGCAAATATAGATATTCAAATGGTTTGAACCTATGGGATTTTTTTTAGAGCGAATATTCGAATGTCATTTTGGAGCAATTTTGACAGCCCGAGTGTGTGTGCGCGTGCGTGCATGCGTGCGAGTGCAAGCCTGCACGTGAGGGGTACATGAGCCTCAGTGCCCAGGTGCCCCCGGGGGGTACGAATACGCTCCTGCTTGGTATGCTAATTTATGTGGGAGTCACCTTTTTTAAGAGAGAAATGAAGTTTTGACTGACAGCCTTGTTGACAAATGTGGGCTCTTGCAAAATTCTTTACAAGATTGGCAGAGGAAAATAAACTTCTCATTATCACAAGTGTTATTAGTATAAAAAACAAATTTCCCAATGAGTATTAACAAAGCAGATCTTTTCCTTCTTTTTCTTCCTCTTCACTTTTTGTATAATGGTAGGAGATGGGGCTGTCCATATTAATGTACACACAGTGGTCTGAGCCATCTTTCTGATACTGGCCCGAGTTCAGCCAGATTCAGCACCATAGTAACAGACAGAAAATGACCAGTTTGGTCAAAGATAAATCCATAAACACTGGCAGTATTTTTCTGCTCCATATGAATTCTTGAATTTAAACCGTCAACACTTTAAAACTATGAATTCACTCAAATCCATCTGGTGTTGTCACTGAGTAAACATCAAGCAGAAGTGTTGCAGCTGCCAAACATCAGTCCCACACAGTCATGCTGCAGTGGCAGACGATAAAGTTGTTGAAATGGCCTCTAAGGATATTATAAAGTCTGACGATCTCCTCAGAAAGTTGCGGCTCCCTGGAGAACTTTTGCACTTAGCAAAGCTGCGATGACAGATTGGATGGGAGTAAATTGAAGTAACAGCTTCTTTTTACCCATGCTACCTCCTTTTTTGCTAAGAAGCAGTGGATGTGCTGAATGCTGGACTGTCTTATGTGCTTTATGTCAATCATTCCACAATCATGTATCTTACTGTGTGGCTGCAGACCTAGAAGTGTCCTTTCCCTCGATATAAGCCCGATGACACAGCACTACAGACTGGAAGGTCACACGTAGCTCCATGGAAGTGGGACAGCTGTGCTAAAAGTGTCCTAATGATATGACATGAAAGAGCAATGGAGAAGGATATGAGTTAGGCACTTAGTGTGCACTGAATTCATCCCACAGCTTAAAAATAACTTACAGCAAGAACATCCAAAAGTGAAATCCCTTCTTATTTCTTACACTAATAATGAAGGAGACACAGTAATCCCAACTTTTTGCACTCTTTAAATGATGTGTCCCTTTTCATTACAGTAAAAAAAATCTTGTTTCTTTCTGTTTGATGTCTTTTTTCAGCCTGTGTAGCCTTGCATTGTGATTTTCCCTCTGAGCCCCTTTACCTGTGGGCCGCTATGTGCAATCAGAGGGACCACGATGGACTCGCAGAAGAAAGCCAACCATATTGACTGGAAGAAGAAAATTGAAGGAAAGAGGCCGAGAGACAGAGGGGACAGCATGTGATACCGGTGAAATGTGCAGACATGAGAGGCAATGGGAGAGCTAATGAGGGGCGATGGTGGTGCCGGGCGTACTGATTGCATGAGAATTCAGTATTATGAGGCCTTGCAAGGACGGAGGGAGGTGCAAGTAGTTGGAGGAGGGTGGCGTCAACCATGCTTCTTTTTTCCCCTCTTCCATTCAGTGGACCAAAGTCAAGACCAGATGGTATTCTCATTGAAAACAACTATTAAGCAGGATGGGAAAAAGAGGCAGACTGGCAGGGTATGCTTGTCCAATCAGAAACAGGCTGCACACTGGTGTTGCACAAGTTCATAAGCTTTTTTCCTTAAAGGGATTCAGTTTTAAGTAGATGATGTCAGTTTCTGCAAGATTAAATAGATTAAAGGGACTTTTATCAGCAGCCGATCTGGTCACCTGAGTCATAGTATATGACAGCTGCTAAAGCACGTACAGTGCTGCTGCTGAAGTTGAACAGTCCCTCAAGGAGCTCTGACAGTCTACTACTGTGGAAAATAAGTCATCAAGAGTAAAATGATATGACGGGCGGAAAACACTGCAGATGCATCGTAGCTGTAATGTAACTTTTCCCAAGTATGCTGAAATTGCAAATGTGCACTCCACGGTGATGTATCAGGCCAGATAACAGCAACACTGGAAAAAGGATGCCTCAGATCTGTGCTTAAGTTTGTGGTGCAGTTAATTACGGTCACAGTGTACGACAGTTATAAAGAGAAACAGACACACACTGCGCACAAGCTTGACTAAAAGCCAAGTGATGCAGCACAGTGGCTCTGGAGTGTGATGGGACATAGGGGCAGCAGATTTGGAGATCAGGGCACGCTTCTGTGGGTAAAGGCTTATTTTTGTGGACAAAGTCCCAAATGTATGGCAGTTATGAACACAACTGGGCACACAAGATGGGAGAACCCACTCATACCCTCCACAGCCAATTATCCACCTGCTCTCACCAGCTGAGAGCAATTTCATCCATGCTGGAGAGGTCCTATTTAAAAGTCAGCCAGTCACAGGGGAGCGGTGTGTCTCTAGACGGGACCCATCTGTCCATCTGTCTGTCCATATCCCTTTGGTCACCCTAAACCCTTCTGACATCAAACCGACAATCTGAGAGAAATATGTGTCTGCCTTTGCCAGGGCGACCAGTTATCACACTCAGGTGTACAATTCCATTTGCTCCAGGGTGAAAACAAGTCCCCATACAAAGTTCTTCATCAAACGCAAGCACACACGAAACACCAAGACTGTTGGCTGAGTTTAAATAAAAAGCATCTTACAAAAGCAGGAACATTTGATATGAAAGCAACTTAAACATTGATTGACAATGGAGCTCATCTTTTAAGCAAAAGTTGCAGTCTATTCACCTGTAAGTGTGATGATCTCTTTTTTATCATCTGAATATTCTGAAGTTAATAAGTCAGAGAAACAAGACATCTATTTGGTTTTCCTGGTGAAATGTAGAGGTGTTTTATGACAAAAACAAAGGTTAAAAAAACAGCTTTATCAGCAATGTGATAAGCAGTAGTTTTAGCCAAACTTTAAACCACTGAAGTAAACTCTTCACAAAAGCAAATATGCCAAATGCTAAGTAAATGAGATGACCAGGTTAAAACAAAGGTTAAAACAAAGCCAATTAAGAAACCACTGGCTGTAGTCTGATGACAGTAATGTGTCTGTGAGCACCAGACAAATTTTGGAGCTCACAGTGGAGCCAGTGGTTATTTCGATAAGCAATTAATTAAGGGCAAAACTTCCCATGAGAAGATGTCCAGCACTGGAGTCTTATCTGCACTTTTATACACTGCTCTGTTTAGAGGGATTAATAAACAGCTTGATATCAGGTTGTCATCATTCTCAATCCTTTGACACTTGCTTTAAAACAATACCATCTTCATTTTCAGCACTGAAATCATAAAATGTATTTAAAAAAAACCTGATGCTACTTCAACCCAATGCTGCTTTTATCAATCAACATACAGATAATGTAAAGAAAGACAGAGTATGTGGAAAATGAAGAAAGAGATATTATTTTCTGAATGTTTCACAGCTGTTATGCTCTAAAAAAATTCTAAACACTTCTGCAAAATAGTGCAAGAAGGTGGTGGATTTTGTTTGTTGCTGAAGTCACGCTTCATCCTGGCTGCTATGTATTACTCTGCTTCACCCTGCGTCACACCCTCCATATCCCTAAAGCTTTTCAATCATTAGAAAACAAATATTGATTTTTTTGTTGACGTCCCTTTCTCATCAAGATGCATCTTTAAAGTCTCAAGTGTTCATTTACGTCAGTTGCAGACAGACTGAGAGCAGAGGCGTGCGACAGTGATGTCACTTTATGTTTATCAGTCCTGACCTGCAGACTGTTGGCTGTGAGCTTAACCCTCAAAGACCGAGACGGCCGCCGGCGGCCACAAATAGCTCTTCTTCAGTTTCCTGTATTTGTGACCATGTTTGCATGTGTTCATGATCAAAATGTAAATCTGAAAAGTCACTTTTACCTCTGTGTCCTAATTTATGATATAATAACATCTCTACTTACTCTCAGACATTTTTTTACACACATCCACAGGGTCAGTAGATGAAACATAAGAATACACCTGCTTTTTCCACTAAAAAACGCCTTAGAAAACACTATAATAAATGTCTGTAACTTGCTCAGTAAAGGTTTGATAGTGACAAAAATTCATTTGGAAGTCTAAAACACCTAAGTACAACTTTCTAACAAAACAAAACAAAACTCCCTGATGTTTTGTCTGAGTTCACAGTAAAAAATGACCTAAATTTCCAAACGATTTTTAAAAAACTTCAGTATTTTCATCCATTATCAGACAAAACTAAAGTAAAACTGGTACTTTAAAGGTGACATATCACGCTTTTTTCATCAATATATATTGGTCTAAGAGGTCCCCAAAACATGTCTTTAAAGTTTATGCTCAAAAAAACACTTTGAAATCAGATTTTGGTCTGCCTGAAAAACCCTCTTCTTCAGTCCTCCTCAGAACACTCTGTTTTCCCTCTGACCACGCCCCCTCAGGAAGTGGATGTGCCTCGGCTCTCCAGCACGTTGATCTAATGTTTACATGTTGGCTGAATATACACGGCTGCTCAGAGATCGTGTTACTTCAACCCTCTGAATCTGATCCAGAATCTGATCCTGATGGAGAGGTGCCTGCAGCAGGACCTTTCTGAACCATTGGTCATAGATTTAGTGTTTCTTGTTGTTTTATTTATCAGTATGTAGACGTGTGTCTTGTTACACAGCTACGAACATGTAGCTATGTGGCTATGCTAACTAGCGCTAGCACTTATCCATGAGAAATAAAAATCATCCACTAGATCTTCAAATCTGCAGACGTGGGGAGTAAAACCAACCTCTACCAGAAAGGCAGCAGGACCTTTCTGAAGGATTGGTCACAGATTTAGTGTTTCTTGTTGTTTTATTTGTCAGTATGTCGACGTGTGTCTTGGTACACAGCTACAGCTATGAACATGTAGCTATGCTAACTAGCACTAGCACTTATCCATGACAAATAAAAATCATCCACTAGATCTTCAAATCTGCAGACGTGGGGAGTAAAACCGACCTCTGCCAGAAAGGCAGCGGGACCTTTTCTGAAGGATTGGTCACAGATTCTGTGTTACTTGTTGTTTTATTTGTCAGTATGTCGACGTGTGTCTTGGTATACAGCTGCAGCTACGAGCATGTAGCTATGTGGCTATGTTAACTAGCGCTAGCACTTATCCATGATAAATAAAAATCATCCACTAGATCTTCAAATCTGCAGACGTGGGGAGTAAAACCGACCTTTGTGTTTATTAAGACAGCCTACAACTAGCATGCCTCCCTCCTAAGCTCCTTGTTAGCACACATTTGTGCAGGGAATGAAAAACAGAGGAGGGGTTGAGTTGTATTTTAAACAGTCTATGGGCTGAACAAGCTCCGAGCTCTGACTCCGTGACAGACCGGATATTGTTGTTACGTAACAAAAACACTGAAGTCTGAAATGGCTCGTTTCACACACATTTACAGAAAGGTGGAGAAATCAGAACAGGGGCAGAATGGATTTTTTTAATTCTCAGGGGGTTTGTAGACATGCCAGGGAAACATATTTCAGGAAGAGAACCATTAAAAAGTCAATTTTGCATGATATGTCACCTTTAAATGCAGCACAGTGAAAGATAAGGTTCCCCTGAATAAAATGATGTATGGCACTTGATGCTGAGTGCTTCAATAGGTTAGAAAAACAAGATAAATACAGGAGAGTCTGGCGCCCCCAAAATGACTTTTGAAATTACAGAGAAGACATTGACTGCACTTTTTCAATAAATGTAACTGGTATTTCAAATTTGTCCTACAGGGGGGGCACCTGAATGGCACTCCGGGACTTTTTTTTCTCAAAGTGAAGAAAAAGAATATTTGCAGTTTGCATAATCTGGTGGAAAATCATAGACTTTTTGGACCGGCTGGGGGGTCCATAAAGGTGTAGTATAATCTATCTGTTCTTCTGCAGTAAACATTACACTCTGTGTCAGGTGAATGGGTAAGCTGTGTGTTTGGTGTGTTTACAGCAGGTTTCAGGGCTTAAAGAATATAATATATGGCCCTATATGAGACTCATCATGGCGAGAAATACAACAACTGTTTTTGTAAAAAGATAGTTCATGAAATATAAAAATTTTCAGAATGTACTTGCACTTTTTTTTTTGCAAACAAAGGGAAACATTTAGAGTTTTTGTTATTTATAGGTTATTATGTTATGATTTTACAGGTCCGGCCCACTTCAGATCAAATTGGGCTGAATGTGGCCCCTGAACATGAAATGAGTTTGACACCCCTGGTCTAGGTCTTTAAGGGTTAACACCACTGCACAAAAGCAGATGCCTGTTAAATGTCCAAATACAAACAGAGACCACACTCTCTGCAGAAACACACACCACCACACACTTCTTCAGGATTATCATTACTGTGAGGAAAAGTTACTTTGTTGTAGGTGCACATATAACTGTAGGAAAATAATCTGTATTTTTTCTTTCGTTTCTAATGTTGATCTGTGTTCAGTGACTACCTTAAAACTTCAACCAGTAACCTTGGTCTTATTTGATGTAGTCTATAAACTCACCCTGCCTTTATTTGAGGGAGCCCTGAATATGAGACAGGCTTTATTCATTATTTCTGAACAAAACTCCTGCCTGGCAATGATGAGGTTTCTATTGTTGTTTCAACCTTTACTTTCATCCTCACAGACAGCACAACCAGTAAAGTCATCCCTGTCCCTCCTGTCACTTACCAGGGCATAAATTCTTCAGCGTTCTTCCGGATCAACTTGTGGAAAACTGTACAGCAGATCGATGACATGCTCACAAGCTGTGGATTCACTTGCACATACGCTCCAGCTGATTGTTAACCTTCCTCCTCCTTTCATCACTCCACAGCCGGCTTTGTCACTGTCTTATGGAGAAGCGTCTTACTGCTGCTTTTATTGCACACACTTGACCACATTAGAACATTCAGATCCTACTGTATTCTCTCTGCCTACATGGGTATCAGTAAATGTGCTGTGTTGCGTTTCAGTGAGTGTGAAGAAATCAGGCACCTGGTTGCACGGGCAACCAGATGAACAATGAATCTATGCGGGCTTCTAATTGAGGCCTGCTTTTATTTGTGAACAGTGCAGCAACACTTTGCTTATAAAAAGGGACCCTGCCTTTATTAAAGTTCAAAATGCTTGTATCCTGACAACTCTAATGAGATGACAACTGATGAGCTTTGGGATTGTAATACGGACAATACGTCCCATCTGTTTTACTCTATGCCTGGTCTGTTTTTTGCTTACAGCATATGCCCACACAGGATACTACTGGGACTACATACAACTGAAATCCTGTCAATCACCTGACGATTGCATATTCCTGTGTATAATCCGTTCATAGAGATTAAAACAAGAAAAAACATTTGTTGAGAAGTAAAACAAATTCTCAATTAATTGTTGTGTTTAAAATTTGTCGTTTTTCAGCCCAGAAAAGAAATCCTCCAAAAGTACACCTCCATTTGGCAGTAATTCAGGTGCGAACACTACATCTACTGTTTCTTATAATGTGGATGGTTTGTGTGCGCAGCCAGGCTCGTTATACTGTACACATTCAGCACTCTGCAGCTCATTGTTTTGGTTTGTAGGTTCATAAAAACACACACCAGGCAGCCGCTTCCCAGCACAGGAGCTCATGCATGCAAGTGGTACAGCATGAAATGATGAAGAGCTGCAGTAAACACGTGGCTGATGAGCCGAGCTGAATATCTCACAAGCAATAAACACAGATTCTCAATAGCAGATAAACTAAACCAGAAGCAAATCAGCAGTTACTTTTGCACTTCAAATAGGTACTGTATGTGGTGGGATGAGAATTTTCAGTGATTCCCACAATGCTGTGTTTCTGCTGAACGTGTGAGAAGCCAAGTGTTTTTCCTCACACTCAAAGGTGGCCTGATAAGGGATAATACAGCATCAAAGCAGCTTTACGGATTGCTCTACCAAACAACAGATCATTCCTATCCAACCACCCTGCTTGTACACTAACACATCTCCACATCCTATCCATTACCCGCTGAGCCGTGTAGCTACTCTCTGCACTCAAGTCCTACACGACACTGTCCCACTGTCCTCAACTCACTTGTGGAGCCGAGGGACAATTCCTATTTGCAGCTACAGAGACAGAATCCAAGACAAACAGGATGAATGATTGTTTTCTGGCACCACATGTCCACAGGGAGTCAGCGGAGGTGGTGCAGCAACAGAAATACCTCAGCAGTGCCCTTGGTAATAGGATTCATCCTAAAGCTTCCAAATCCAAAATGAAAAAAAAAAAAGAAAATCGTTGCAGCTGTGGAGAGAGACTGAAGACACAGAAGTTGAACAAGCAGCAAGAACATCAGGTCTTTGGGATGTGTGATTTGTTTGGAAGACATTTTCACCAGATGTAGGACTCAACTACAAAGACATGAATAATGTGTGCTAATATTACAGCTGTTGAAGACAACTATTAATTAGGATGCTGTCTCTAGAGTTACTCACAAGCAGATTGCTGTTTATTCCGCAGGTGCTCTGCTCAACACCAAAATCAAAGCTGAAGAATCACACAGCTGTAATTTGCTCACTTTCAGTTAATTAGGGCAAGACTGACTGGAAATTGTTTGAACATACAAGAACAAACAAAGTCATGTGCAGATGTATTCACTATGAGACAAAAAACCTGCCATGCACACAGCTAAAACCTTTGGTTTTAACATCCTGTCACTCAAGATTTTACTGTCATTTCATCTTTTTAGAAGCATTTTGCAGAATAACACCATCCAATTTTAGCAACCCTATCTTAAACACAATAATTGATCCAGCCTGGGGTGAAATGTCATATTGAAGTGCTCTTTAAATGCATGGTAGAGAAAATGACACATTTGTCAGTCTGCTGGAAGTGAGCCCCTCATGCCATTCATCATTAAAGGGTATGTCAGCATGCTGTGGAGACGGTTGATATCCAGCCAATGCATGTCTGAATTGTTCCGTCTGCATTGCAAAATATTCAAAGGATTTGTGCTTTCATTTTTTTTATTATCATATTCAGCCCACAACACTTAGCTTCATCTGTGCAGTGAGAGATGCTGAAAGTCAGATGGACAGCATTTGCTTCAGACCACAGAAAGTAAAAACTGCCAGCTGATTACAAGAAGGCACTGAAGATGAGCGCAGCATGTTTTTTAGTAGTGGCATCCAGCAGAGGAACTTCCCCGTCCCGCATGGCCAAAAGCGGTGGCAAAACTTCCAGCCCCCCCATGTTGCAAAGGAAGAGAACTTACCACCCCTGTGTCCAGCTGCTCTGTAGTCTGAGAAGGAGCCGCTCCGGTCAGAGGTAAAAACCACAGTATCTGCACCAACAGCAGCATCTCCGGAGAAATACTCCTCATCCACTTATGAAGAAACACAAAAATCATGCTGCCCTATGACAGGCTGATCCTGCAGGGCTCAGACGCCGACCCCGACAGCTGCATCCACGGGGATAAATCACACGCCGGTACTCCTGGATAATTTGCCTGCATGAAGTCTACCTCACTGTTGAACGCAAACACATAAAACACATTAAAAACCAGTGGCGGGATAGAGGCTTTAAGGGTTCACAAGTTTGTTCTCAACAAAAATGCCACTTGTAATGCTCAGCTGTGCTGTGCGGACGTTATCAGGTGGCAAAATGAGTATTCGCGTCCTCCTCAGTCAAGTCCAACAGAGGTGAGATCCCCGCAACAAGCAGCGCGAGCCCCCTTCTGTGCGTGCAGTTGCGAGCTCTGGAGAATGAAAGCAGCTGCGTGTGGTTTTGTCCGCGAGCAGCAGCAGCAGCAGCAGCAGAGACCCCGCTCGTTGACGCACACACACAGAGGGTGCGTGAGTATTTTGCCAGAAGGATTCGGGGGGGGGAAGAGGGGCGGGGGCGGGGGAAGAAGAAGAGGAGGAGGAGGGGGGGGAGGAGGAGGAGGAGGAGGGATGGGGGGGGGGGGGGGGTTCAGCGCCACTTGAACACTATTAAATTCATGACGTGACTTGTGCGTAATTTCATAGTCTCAAGGGCTGAGGCCAAAAAACACACAGCACCATTTGTCAGTGTTGCCTTGCTATCTTTGTGTGAGAAATATGTCGGTATTGAGTGGGTTTGACATGCCTTCAGGCAGATCAAGTTTTGAATTAGTTGCGTGAATTTATGTTCTATCTTTATCCACATATAAACTAGGAGCCACAAGACATCAGCTGCACTGTAAACCCGAACAAGTTGAAATGACTCAAAATATTCGTGGTAACTGATTACATAGGAGTTTTTAAGTAGAAAGAAGAAATACAATTTTTGAGTATAACTGAAACTATAAAATTCAGTTTACTCAATTTTATTCTTTCTTTTTTTAATTTTCAAGTTTCCCCAACTCAAATGTATTAGTTCAGAATCAGAATCAGCTTTATTGGCCAAGTATGCTTGAACACACAAGGAATTTGACTTTAGTAAACTGTGCTCTCTTTGTACAAGGCATAAGAATAAGACCTACAATAAAAAATAAAAATATAATAACAATAACATCAGCTATAAATACAAAGAAACAACAAATAGGCTTGACTAATATGTACAGGCTAAAGTTATATGATAAAGTGCAGTGGTGAGTTGCAGAGGTAGTTTTACATTATAAAAAAAGTAGTTAAATAATACAAAAATTTGAAATATGGAATTCTGCTTGGAGAATTGTTGCATTGTGTATTTACATGTATATTTACAGAGAGTAATGATCCAATGAGAGAGCGCAGTACCAGAGTGACCGTTCGTGGCGCCATCTTGAAATCAATAGTTAAAGCTGCTGTTGGTAGGAATGGTGTAAAAAATTAACTTTTTTCTGCTGAGTTTGGAGAAAATGTCATAATACCCATCGGTACTCATCTGTAAGTGAAGTAATTTGAGATTATGGTGAAATCTCTGTGTTTTTCAATGCCTATGTATCAAGCAATGTTATTTTTCTGTTATGGTCCTGATTTGTTGTGTGATTTGCCCTAACCCTCTCGCTCTCTGCCTGCAGGTTGCATGGGTAGGGACGGGGCCGGTCTCCTCAGCAGTGAGGCTCATCAGGCACACCTGTCCCTGATCTGCTCATCAGCACTGGCTTCTTAAGCCACCACCAAACACTCCTCCAGTGCCAGATTATTCCTCTAGCCGCATGCTCCATGTCCCGTTGTAGCCTTGCTCCTGAGGAGATTCAAGCCACGCTTTTCTGTTTACTTATCTCGAGTTGTTTCCAGAGGATTGATTCCTAGTTTTGTTTGTGAGTTTTTGATAGAACCTTTTTCCCCTTTTGGGTGATTTTGTGTTACTCCTAGTTTTGTACTTTTTCTCAGTTGTTTTTACCCGCAAGGCGCTTTTTGTTGAACCTTGGTTTTTGCTTAATAAATACTTTTTCCCTGTACTCTGCATTTGGGTCCTAGTCCTTTGCTCAAGCCGTAACATTTTCCCCTCTTTTCCGTTATCACGGACCAATCAGAGCTACTCCCCAACCCCCTGTCCTGATTGGTCGAGTGGCGGCCCCACTACGTCGCCCTGATTGGTTGGGAAGACGGCACTACTTCCTCATAGAATGCGCACAATAATGTTTTGTGGGCGGATTTACAGAAGCAGATGTTTATATCAGGACTACCAACAGCAGCTTTACATTTTTGTATATTTTTAATTCATACATACTAGATGACACTGAGCACATGTCATGGTTAGGTTTCATGCCTTGGTTTCATTCATCCATCCATTATTTTGACAGCTTGTCCTGTTTCAGGGTCACAGGGGGCTGGAGCCAATCCCAGCTGACTTCAGGCGGTAGGCAGGGTACACCCTGGACAGGTCGCCAACCTATCACAGGGCCAACATGGAGAGACAGACAACCAGTCAAGCACACACTCACACCTACGGGGGATTTAGAGTGATCAATTAACCTGGTAAGAATGTTTTTGGACTGTGGGAGGAAGCCAGAGTATCCAGAGAGAACATGCAAACTCCACACAGAAAGGCACCTGACTCAAACCAGGAACCTTCTCAATGTGAGGCAACAGCGCTACCCACCGCAAACACCCAGGCTACCTTTGTTCCTACTCTATATTTGTTATCCTTTGTCTCCCTTGTGTGTTTAGTGATCCATGTCTCTTGCTGTGTTTTCTTAGTCTAGCAGGGTTCCCACGCGTCCTGGAAAACCTGGAAAACCTGGAAAACAGTTGACCAGTTTTCCAGTCCTGGAAAATGGGAGAAAAAAGTAAAAAGTCCTGGAACATCACAGATTGTCCTGGAAAATTATTCCAACATGAATGTGTGCAACCTGACAAAGTTAAAAAAAACACATCCCCATTCAACATTTGTGGCCATTTTTGTCATCCAGTTCTAATTAGGTCAATTTATGCTCTGATCCTCTGATTATTAATACTTATTTATTTCAGTAAGGCAGCTTCCATAATCCTTTGCAGGCTCTTTTGTTTTTTACTTTGCTAATTTAATATTTTTTGAGAAAAGAGAAAGCTGAGATGAGAGTTGCCCATCATTGTAACTTGGTTGCTCTAATAAAGTGAAGTGCTGTACATCTGTGGTTGCATTGTTCTATAATTAATTTGCCATCATTTTTAAGTATGTAAGAGATGATTTAATGGATAGCCATAGACTGCATGTCTTTCAATGTAGACTTCCACTGAGAGGAACATATTAGACTATTTAGGAACTAAATTAGGAACTAAATTTAGATGGTCATACCAGCTTGATCATCACTGAAAATGTCCTGGAAATGTCCTGGAAAATGATCTCTAGAAAAGAGTGGGAACCCTGTCTAGTCTTGTGTTTCCTGTTTTATTTTGTAGTTCTGAGTCCTTGTGTCTCTAGTTTAGTTTTGCCACTTCGAAAAAACACAGCCATTGTGTTTTGTCAAGTGTGTGAAGATATACCTGGTGACGTTGATGACGTCACACACAGTGTCCCTCTGTACACCTAAAAAAAAAAGTTATTTGGACATGGATATTAACTCAATAAAATTGATCCACATGTAATTAAAACAACATTAATCATTGGGATAACTCAATAATTAATTATTGGTTTAACTAAATAGCTGGTTTTGAGTGCCTTAGCCTTAAGGTTGATTTATACTTCTGTGTTCACCCTATGCAGCAGGGGCCGATGCAGACATGAGCACCACATACTTGTGTGTCGATGTGTCCTTGTCATGCAGCAATTCTCAGCTGATCAGAGCATGATATGTTAATCTACAGCAGTTACATGTTGCTGTTTATCATACAGACATGATTACATGAAGAATAGAGAGGAGGAGATGAAATACACGGACAATGAGCGGGGATCTGGGAAGTGCTGTAAATGTGGGGAAATAGATATCCGCCGAGCGGACCAATCACAGGGCTTGTGGTCCACGTCGATTCTACGCGTAGTTACATTTTGGAGGAGGTGCACGTCAGCTACGTGCATAGATTCAACACAGAAGTATAAATCAGACTTTTATGGCTATGAGTTAGAAGTGACCTGCCAAGGGACTGCAGATGTAAATTAGCTTTAAGCTAACTCTGGTACAATGCATCAAATGGTGACATTTATGTTAAATATTGCACATGGCCCCTTTACAAATTAATCAAATAAAAAAATGAAATTTTAAAAAAGTACTGTTCAGGTTTACAGTGTAGAATACATCTCAAACAGGAGCAAAGTTTGAATGACTCTTGTAGGGGGGGTTGTCTTAAGTTTTTGTGCATCATACATAAAGGCAGCCTTATCCTGATCATCACCAACCCTTCACTTCTGAAATTATTGAGCTTCTGGTTCAGCAGAAAGGTTTTGGGATGGGAAAAGGGGGTGTAAAAAGATGTGTGTGCCTGACCTGAGTACAGTGTGCTCATGCTCTTGGGATATGGGACTCTAATGACTCCATGGACAGCATCACTGCTACCTCTGTGCACTGTGCAGTTTCTATGCAAGGTATAGGCAAATTAAAAAATGACCCATGTGAGAGAAAAAAAAAATAACTGCCTAGAATACTTTACTGCCATGCTGCGTGCGAGAGATGCAACAGATCACAAAACTCACAGTACAAAATGTTTCACAGTTATGAGCCACAGACTGGCTCGTTTTTCATTTCAGCATAAAAAACAGAGTAAATAAGGATGCTTATTCTACCCCACAGCTAGCCATGACCATCACTTTACATTTTAACTTACTTGTGTTTCAAGATAACTCTTCATGCATCTCAATTTTATGTTGCATCCTGAATTATCTGTACTGCACAGGTGTTTTCAGTGGTGAATTGCAAGTCTGCTGTAATCAATCAGTGGCAAGTATATAACATGCACACTGCGTATTTGGCAGATGGGTGTGCAACATCTGCACTAGCATGTTGTGTAAGTCAGGCAATACAAAGGAAGTATCTGAATTACTGCATTGTAAAAGTACATAGCTGTTTGGTAAACTTGGGCGTTATTTCTTTTCACTTCAATACTCTACTTAATGTACCCTCATCCTCTCGGCTATCATATTAGTTCTCAGAAAGCAGCAGACTCAACAGTTGATTTGGTAAGCATGTCTTCATCAACATACCTTTAAAATCAGTCTGTTTAGTCCCTCCTGGCTTGCAGTGATTTGAAATCAAGCCTTGGCTGTTTTGATGGAGTGGCTCCTCCACGGTGTGCCAGCTAATGTGAGCTGTACCTGGGTCATCAGTGTTTACAGCGCCTGGATCTCTGGCAAGTAGCTTTGTCAGGGCCTGTTGATGAGTTAGGAGTAAGTTTTCCTTCCAGCATACAGACAACAAAGGTTCAGGTTCAGGTTCAGGTTAGGTTCAGGTTACTTTATTTGTACCCGTAGGTAAACTTGTTTTGCAGCCAGTGAGATGTTAGGACGATACAAAATTACAAGATAGACTTCAGACAGAACAATCTACTTAATGTGCAAAACATACAAAAAATATCCTAAAAACTAATCTAACACTAAAAATGGTAAAATGAATAGACATGATAAAATGATAAAAGTGCTAAAGGTTCCATTTTAAAAAGCATATCAGAAAACAGTCAACCAATAAAAACAATGGAATGACATGAATAAATAAGACAATCTGGGCTCAAGTCACAAGATTGGAGGCTGACTGTGTGGGAAAATAAGAGCTATTGCTTGTTCAGCTCAGTAACAGCAGCAGGAACAAAGCTTTTCTTGTGACGCTGTGTCCTGCACCTTGGGACTAAAAACCGTCGTCCAGAGTGAAGAAGCTGGAAATCACTGTGCAGAGGGTGTGAGGCATTATTTAAAATAGAGGTGGCTATCCGCTGTAACTGGTTAGTGTACAGGGAAACTGTGGATGCCTGTGGCTCACCAATCAACTTGCTTGACCATTTAACTATCTGGTTTAAAGAGTTCCTTTCCTTCAGAGTGATTTGGCCAAACCACGAGACTAGGGAGAAGGACACAACAGATTCGATAAAAGCATGGTAGAACATGGTCATGGTTGTTCCATCAATGTGAAAGAAAGCTAGTTTTCTCAAGCAATGCAGACGCTGGTGAGCCTTTTTGCACACTGCTGCACAGTTTGCCTCAAAGTTCAGTTTCATGTCAATGACGGTCCCAAGGTATTTATAAGTTTGCACAGACTCAATAGGCTGACCCTTGATTTGAGTCACTTCACTCATGTGATTACTCCTTCTGAAGTCAATAACCATGTCTTTGGTTTTAGAAACATTGAGCTGAAGGTAAGACTCCTCACACCACTCAACAAACTGATCAACGACTGGACCGTGGCTGGTTTCATTTTCATAGAGCAGACCAACAATGACAGAATCATCTGCATACTTTATAATGGATCTGTTTTCATGTCTGCTCTGACACATATTAGTGTAAAGGATAAACAGTAGAGGTGACAAATCACTATATTCTTATAATTTATCTGGAGGAGGGTTAGAATTCTGGTATTTCCAAGACAGAAAGCTCATGCCTGAATGATCATCCTTCATTGTGTGTATTTACTGCAGGAGATACTCCTTCTCCCAGGATGCTAGTGTGCTGATGTACGTGTAACATTGCCCCTCCCCTCTCTGAGTGGTATACAGTTGTTGACTATTTGAAGCAAAGTAGCAAGTCCTTCTAAATTTCTGTAAATTCAACTTGTTATTGAATTTGAAAATAAACTACACTACTACTGCAAATAGTTACAGTAGCATGCTACTTAGTAACACGTCACTCACAACACTATTTGTGAAACACAGCCACCAGAATATCCTGGTAAAATGAAGGCAGCATGGCTTTGGTTGAAGAAGAAAAGTCGTACTATTGTTTAACACACTAAACCTACTAAGCATTGAAATTTCAACACTTCCACTCATCTACTTACTCATTTTTGTTTTCAAGTCATTCAGCATATGTTTGGTTATTGTTAACCTGGTATAATACACATATCAGTATACGTGCATTACCTGCATTTTCAAACCTTGCAACATTTTATGGACGATCTCAAGTGCCAAAATCTACATTTACTCTTCTATCAGTTATTTTTCTCCCTGATGTTTCGATTTCATTATTCATTTTTGTGTTTCCTTCAAAAGATAAACATAACTTACAGATATTGTTTAAGTTGATCTTCTGTACATGATGGGTAAACATTTAAATAAATAGATCTTTTGAAAAATGAAAAAAAGGATACATTTAAATTTCAGTGAACTATTTTAAGAATAGACTGGATTTTTTAAACATTTGTAGAGAAGACCCCTGTGGCGGATTTATGCACCACTTAAAGCTGGGGTTGGTAGTCTCGGAAAACTAGCATGAATTTGAATGTAGCATCTCCTCAGGACTCCGTCTAACCCCTCCCCTCCTCCCTGAGAGCTCCTCCAAAACGACGCCCCCCCCCCCCCCTCACATGCACGAGCGCCGCTGACTTGCGACCATATGATGGTGACTGATTCAAAACCATAGACTGTATAAAATATGGACGTAGTATCCGTGATGTCACCCATCTGTTCCTGAGAGCTGTTTTGAAGCAAATCGACGGCAGCAGCCATATTGGTAATGCGGAACTCAACTAGGCAGAGTGTGACGTAGTGTGAGTCTCTTAGCCAATGGCTGTGTGTTCCAGACCGGGAGTCACGTCAGTCATGTCCTTATTTGGGCAAAACTCGTAATCTTAATATCTTCTGAACCGTCACGTTAGAAAAAAAATTAGCTCTCTAGGGCCAAGCCGTTTTTTGAACCAGACTGTAAACATTCATGTCTATGTGGTTTCCTGTGTTTCTGCAGCCAGCCTCAAGCGGATTTTCGATGTATTGCAGTTTATAGCACTTCCGCATTGGCTTCATCGTTTGAGACCGGAGTTTGCCGCTTGTTCAAAACTGGTGTAACGGAGTGGGGCACTCCTGGGAATAGTGGTCCAGAGTGGTAAGGTATAGGCGTGCGTCCCCGTTAAAGAACACGGACACAGACTTCCAAGTTCCAGGTGGTTTATTTAGCTGTGGTAGCATCACAGGTGGGGCGAGCGAACGGGTGAGACATGACCAGAGGTCTCACTCTTCAGCAGCAGAAAGCGAAAGTGAAACTTAACTCTGTGATTGGCACATGACAAACGTGTTACCATGGAAACACAGGAGCTCAGACAGATACATTATAATGATAGTCTGGGCTTTCTAACAACCGGTCCTCACCAAAACATTCTCATAGTGAAAGTTAAAAACACAAACAAACATGGCTGCTGTTAGCACTCACAACTGTCATTCTAGCATTATCCAGTTGTACCAGTGACACGATATCAGGAGAAAAGTTATAACACATATATAATACTGTAACAGCTCTACTGTTTGTTAAAAGTGTTCAGTGTAGATGTTCTTAATTCCTACAGTGTTGACGGTTAGTGAAGGCATCAGGAGAGGTGTAGAGTGTGTGAGCTGGAGAGAGGAGAGACAAGAGGAGAAGTTCTTCATTCATTCAAACATTGATTGTTGTTTTGTTGGTTGGCGTGATCACGGCCGACAGTGACCGGTTATTAAAGATCAACGTGTTCACGAATCGGCTCGTCATCACTACAGCGTCCGGATGGACGCTACAACACATATATATTTCTGTAGGACTTACTAAATGTCATTCATTCTTCTGCTTGTCAGAGCCCCCGTGGTGAGAGCTTTTTAGACTCTGATCCAGACTACAGTCCTGAGCAAAGCACCTCATCAGGTCAGAGGGGACAGGCCCAAGGTCCAGCGAGAGGGGCAGTCAGTAGAGTCAGGGGAAGCAGCGGCAGGAGACGGGGACTCAGAGTGCAGAACAGCAGGACGGGATTTGAATGGTTTAAAATTTTGGCACCCAAAAAAGGCTGATTGGTTGGTGTTTTCCCAGGTTTACTTTGGCTGTAGATAGCAGCTTTTCTTCACTCTTCTTTAAGAACACATTATGTATTGATTGCCATCAGGACATAAAGATCATTTTAACCAGTATAACAAAAAGTGGATCTAAATCTGATTACCAACCCCAGCTTTAAATGCAGATGTCATGCTATATTTATCATTGAAGTGAAATCAAAGGTTGATCAGAAATGATTCCTATCTGTAAACCTCCAGAGTTTAAAAAGGGAGGCAATGTGCAAGTTAACTTCAGGCTGGCTGCAAAAGTCACCAAATCTCCATTAATAAATTAGAAATGATTCTTTTTTACAGCAGAATTTAACATTGTTTACAGTGTGGTTGAACAACATGCTTTGGTATAGCTCATGTATTTATTTGAACAGCCTGTATAGGTGGGGGATTTTTTTTCCACTATGCTTTCATTCAGACAATACAAAGGGTAAACTTTGTACATACATTTCTATACAGGGGCATGGATAAGTTGACGAACACTGTAGGGTGTGTCGTCGCTGTTTACTAGGAGGCTAAAAGCCCGCCTCAGCAGCTCTTTGCGCGTGTCTAAGTTGATCAAACGTAAGGTTGAGTCAGCATTTTCAACATGGCAGCTGCCCTCACTGGGCTTCAAAATGTTCCTTCAGTAAACAATGGGTGATGTCACTGTTTTACACAATCTACATTCCTGTCCACTATCTAGTCTAACATTTATTTCAATAGCCAGTGTTTCAGTCAGCCTCTGTTATATGTTTTTCCTTTTATCATTTCCAGACTCATTGTATTCACAACATTTCAGGGTGAAAACATTTTGTTCTTGTCTCTTTTCACTGCAACTCTCAGGAATTTAACAGCAGTAGATTTATTTTGACAACATGATGATTCATTTTTCTTCAATCTACAGTTCAGATGCTTGCCAAACTGTGGGGATAATCCATGCAGGTAATCTGTTGCAATCATTTTGTTGGTATAATTATAATGATGGCAGCGCCCATTTTTTCTCTCAGTTGTTCAACCCTGTTGGACACTGAAACATCCCAACTCTCTTTAGATGAAACATTAACCATATACAGATTTCATGTGCTCCTCTGACCTCTACTTAAGCACCTCCATCACTTAATAATAGCCATAATCCCAAATCTTTGGTTTATGACAACATAGTGACAGAACTGGTGACTACAAACCAGATTTTTAATATGAATTTGGAAAGGACAATGAAGTGGACATGGATATCTGAATATGTTCATTATTATCCAGAAAAAAAAAAAAAAGAAAGCACATTTTTATGTTATGTGCTTCACTGATGCAGCATCAGCTGCCTGAGGCCCTGCAGTTCCATCTTCCTCTGTCCCCTCTCTACTAAATTCATTCACTTAGGCTGTGGCTTCATTTCAGTCAAACCTATGCAACGCACATCAAAACAAAGCAGAGAGACTGTTTTTTAAGCAGAATGTGTTAATTTCCTCTATTAACAAAGCCCCAGATGAAAGATGAATCATTCAGTCCACCTTATTGAGCTTATTGGTTAGATATTGTGACCTTGTCTCTCTACTCGCAGGTAGCTGGCTGCATAGCTGTGTACAGCCAGTGTGACGGCCATAGGCCTTGGTCCGTGTGTTTTCCTGCCTCTGCTTTCCCCTTCCAGGTCCTCCTGGAGTGTCTGCCCCTCCCATCTCGTTTAGGGATTGGCTAGACCTGCTGGGAGCCTTTAAAACCTGGAGGAATCCAAGATGGCTCTCTCTCTCTCCCTCCTGAAGGCTGGTGCCTGCCAGGCACCCTCTTTTGTTTCCTTTTGTGATTATGTTGAGTTTAGCTTTGGTTACCTTTCACACATAGCGTTAGTTAGCACACATAGTCTCACAGCACCCACCACCCTCACCACACTACTGATAGCTGACTTCATCATTAGTTTTCCGTTGTTAATTCCTTTCAATAAAATGATTTACTAATTTAAAAGCTGTCGCTGTGGGGACCTCCCTTCCTTGGTGAGCTCTTAAACGAGCTGGGCGTAACAAGTGGGGGCTCGTCCAATTTTGAACCTTGAATAGTACTATTTTGCTTGTGTTTGTGTAGTCTAGCTTGGTCGGGAGGCCCACAGTGATGGTTCTTCTTATGGGTAAGTTGAGCAGGTAGGGTTTGGGACGGCGTAGTTCTCTAGTGTCTGGAGCTGCAAAGTAGCTGTGCATCCGGATGGACTGGGGGGTTGGAGCTTTGCAGTATACGACTGTGGGGATGATTGTGGGGACCTCCCTTCCTTGGTGAGCTCTTAAATGAGCTGGGCGTAACACCAGTGTAGCCGTCTATCACTGTCTAGCATTGGGGAGGGGGCATTCATAGTTTTGCAGTAAAAGCCTTGTGTCTGGTTTGTGTCAGATTTCTTCAAAACCCTCATAAACTGGCTTAGAACCTTTTTATACTTTATGCATTAAGAAAAAAAAAACTTAGTTTAGTTCAAATATAGCCTTTATTCTTCAGGGAAACTCAGTCTTGCAATGTGCTGCTGTGGCTCAGTGGGTAAAGTCAGTCGTCTATCAATCAGAACGTTGGTGGTTCGATCCCAGCTCCATGTCCAGGTGCCCTAGGGCAAGACACTGAACCCCAAATTGCCCCCACTGATGTTCAGCAATTTGTGAATGTGTATCAATGAGATTAGATTATACTGATGGTCCCTTACTATATAGACTCCACTATCAGTGAGTGTATGTGACGTGAATGGGTGAATGTGATGAGTAGTGTAAAAAGCGCTTTGAGTGGTCCGAAAGACAAGAATAGCGCTATATAAGCACAGTCCATTTACCATTGAGGGAGAGAGGCAAAGGATAGGAGGCTACTGTAGGCAGACAGTTCATAAAACACAAGTTCAAAATAATGAGCGAGTGAAACAGATTAAGTTACAGTATTGGGAGGTTGATATGTTTCTATTATATATGTTAACTATTTATATGCCAATAGTAAATCAATTTGTTGCTTTGAAGGCACAACCTAATTGCAGGAATTAACATGACTTCAACCCCTGATTTGTAAAGGAACGCACAAAACATATGCATATATTATTCTGGTATTAGCCACACCCACCTACTTTTTTGGATTTGTTATATCTGAACACAAAAAACAGATATTTTTTGGTTGAACAGATACAGAAATAGATAATGACTCGTAAGACACTCAGCTGTAACTATGATTCCTGTTTTGTATTAATTGTTAGTATTTAAAGTCTTAGACTTATTGACACAGGCCCCTTCTACAAGACAGGATCCCAAGGTTAGACATTTAGGAGGATATAGGTTACAGTTTTAACTACAAATTCAAAACATACTTATATATCACCATCCACAAACACAGTGCCATGGTGGCCTAAAGTGAAGTATCCCATTTGTGTAAATAAGTATATACACTTGAGGTCAAAATGATTAGCCCCCCAGGAATTCTGGAACATTTTCCTTAAATTCTGCCCAATGTTTGAATCATTGATAAAACTTGATATAAGGAAACATTCATCAGTGTTCTTTAGTAGCTTTGGTACATTTTGGAATGTAAAATACATTTTTAGGACAGCTTTATATCAAATATGGTGAAAAATGGGGTGGTCAAAATTATTAGCCCCCCTGTGAATTTTTACTTTTAAAACACACCTGAGCAGTCAGTTTGTTTCCTAACAACACCTGTAGGTCTGTTGGCTTCCTAACAACACCTGAGCATTCAAACAGCATTGAGATTTACTTAAGGGACTCCAAACAGGGCACTTGAACACGTTACTGAGAGAGACTACTCTTACTAACCATGCCAAAGACAATGGAAATCAGTCTTGAGCTCAGAAAGAAGATAATGGAGGCTCATAATAAGGGGGAAGGCCATACTGTCATTTCCAGGCGTTTTACAGTGTCTAGAACAGCTGTATGTTGCATCATTGCAAAGTACAAGGAGACAAACTCTGTTAGAAACAAACCTAGGCGTGGTAGAAAACACAAGATTTCAAGAACTCTGGAGAGGAAAGTAGTCAAAGATGTCAACAAGAAGCCCCGGACATCTACCAAGATGATTGTTGCTGACCTGACCTCCTCTGGAGTTGATGTTTGAAGGAGCACAGTTGTGAGGGATCTTCATCGTAGTGGGCTTCAGGACCATCGTCCCAGAAGAACCCCTTTACTCAAAGAGCAGCACATCAGAGCCAGACTGAGGTTTGCCCGAGAACATTTGAAAGGTAAAGATGAGTTTTGGAAGTCCATCCTTTGATCTGATGGAACTTTTTGGGCACATGGATGTTGTTCATGTTTGGCCAAGAAAGGGAGAGTCCTTCAACCCTTAGAACACGGTCCTCAGAATTAAACATGGTGGAGGGAGCATCGTACTGTGGGGCTGTTTTGCAGCCTCAGGCACAGGAAATCTTGTTCTGGTGCATGGCATCATGAAAAAAGAAAGTTATGTTGACATCTTGAGAGATAATGTGTAGAACTCTGCTCTTAGTCTAGGCTTTGGTCGGCACTGGGCCTTCCAGCAAGACAATGATCCAAAGCTTACGTCAAAATTGGTCAAACAGTTCTTAAAGGACAGCAAAACCAAGGTCCTGGAGTGGCCCGTACAGAGCCCAGATCTAAATCCTGTGAAGAATCTGTGGCGGGTGCTCAAAGTGAATGTACATGCTCAGAAACCATGTATTTTGGAGCAGCTGGAACAATTTGCATTGGAAAAATGGGCCAAAATCCCTCCAGAGACATGTGCCAACCTACTACTATTCTAGAGAACTACTTGAAGAGGTTGTTGTCCGGTGTGGCTCAGAACGGGCACACTATTGACTACTAACGGCCAGGGGGCTAATAATTTTGGACGTGCCATTTTTACCTTTTCTTGTTTCAATTCATTGCATCAATAAAATATCCAAATCAAACATAGTGAACATTTGTCTTTGTTATTTTGGAAACACATAAACTATAAACACTTGTTTTTAATGGTCATTTTCATGGAGAAATCAAGGGTTTTATCTGATTTCACAAGGGGGGCTAATCATTTTGACCTCAACTGTATTTGTAAAGTGTATACTGTTTCATGGATCCTCTTTAAGCCATTACTGGTCCATATTCTACATTCTTAGGTGAGAGATGGTGTCCTTAGGTTTTTGTGATCCCTGTTCTAAGCCCTGACAGGATTTCAGGAATAATGGCTGGAAAAGATTGAAAAAAGGCAATGGCAAGGATGAGGAAAGAGGAAGTACTTTTTCTGTAATACAGAGACTGTCATTGGTTGTTCTTTCAATGCGTCACCATGCCAGAAATCTCTAACATGATCTCAGCAAAAGGTCATTCAATTACTTTTGGTCAAAACCCCTGTGAATCTACATTATACTGTTTATATATTTTCTTTCATAAGTTCGTCCTTTAAGGACACGACAAGACGTCAATCAAATCCACTTTTAAGGAAGCAGAGAGAAATGTTGCTTCAAACACAGACCTAAAATCAAAATGCAGAGAGTGACTGTGAACAAGTTAAAGTACATCCAATCAAATATAAATATCAGCAGAAGCTGGGTCACTGAAGTAGAGAAACTGCATATGTCTCTAAAATGCAAAGATGTTTTACTTTGTACCCCTCATTACACTTCTATTTTCACCATATTTGAGAAACATCAGAGGGAAGCACAAAACAATTTGCAGAGCTGCAGAGATAATTATTACATCAAACAGTGGTATCATCCCACTGTTTTCGTCTTCTGAGAGAAGATTCATGTACTTTCATTTTTTCCTTTCTGTTGCAAAATATTGAAATCCGGCAGGTAATGAGGGAACATGTAGTATTGGCTTACAGTAACTAAAAGCTATAGCATGTGCTTTAAAAAGACCAAGGTTGATTTGCCAGGGAGTAGAAGAAACTGAAACATGTTGAATCCTGTTTCAAATGTGGGTAAGAAAGGACATACATGCACAAATAAAACATTTCTGTTTCTTGTTCAGATCCATTACAGCAGCCGTTCATCACTGGTCCAGAGGAGTGAGACATGAAAAATCTGTGTTTTTTGCTCAGCAGCATTACGTTCTGCTATCTCAGTGCTGAGGGCTTAAAACTTCTCAGCTTTACCGCTCCCAGTCTTAGTCAGATTTGACGTATATTACGACTATTGAAGCATTTGAATATTGTGTCTTACAGCTAGTCCATTGGCACAGAGAAGCTTCTTCAGTTTAATATTAACGAAAGGCAAAAACATCCATTTTCTCAACACAGTCTGCTGTGTTCATTTTACCTGAAGACTTTCACTATCTTCAGACTATTCCCCAGAACAGATTTAGCTCATTTTCTTCATTCTGATCATAAAAGTCAAAACCCATTGGCCAGTTGACTGAATTAAGTTTGTAAGCCGCAGGTGTTACTCATGCATTTTAATACTTGTCATTGCATTTATGCAAATTTAGTTAAGGCCATCTTCCACTAAAGAAGATGAGTAGGGTCAAATATTTGTTTGCTATAGTTTAATAACATGTTTTTGCAACATGGAGTCATGGGAATGTTGAGTGGTCTATGAGATGTTGCACAAGGTGAGACCAAGCCTTAAAGGTGACATATCATGCAAAATTGACTTTTTAATGGTTCTCTACCTGAAATATGTTTCCCTGGCATGTCTACAAACCCCCCGTGAATGAAAAAAATCCATTCTGCCCCTGTTCTGATTTCTCCACCTTTCTGTAAATGTGTGTGAAACCAGCCGTTTCAGACTTCAGTGTTTTTGTTACGTAACAACAATATCCGGTCTGTAACAGGGAGTCAGAGCTCGGAGCTTGTTCAGCCCATAGACTGTATAAAATACAACTCAACCCCTCCTCTGTTTTTCATTACCTGCACAAATGTGTGCTAACAAGGAGCTTAGGAGGGAGGCATGCTAGTTGTAGGCTGTCTTAATAAACACAAAGGTCGGTTTTACTCCCCACGTCTGCAGATTTGAAGATCTAGTGGATGATTTTTATTTATCATGGATAAGTGCTAGCGCTAGTTAGCATAGCTACATGTCGTAGCTGTAGCTGTGTAGATAGATAGATAGATAGATCTTTATTTGTCCTTAATAAGGAGATTTGTTGCCTCCGTCTGTACAGGAATACATGTATGAACACAATAACAATAACCATCCACCCAGCCTCACAGCAATGGTGCCCCGCATCCCACAAATATACACACCAGACACATATGAACACACTGGGCACATATAAAACACACCGAACACATATGAACACACTGGACACAAATATGCACACCGGACACATATAAACACACCGAACACATTACAGTGGCATTCTGTTTAGCAGTGCTATGGCCGATGGGACGAAGCTTCTGCCAAACCGGGCTCGCCTACAGTAAGGGGATGTGTACCAAGACACACGTCTACATACTGACAAATAAAACAACAAGAAACACTAAATCTGTGACCAATCCTTCAGAAAAGGTCCTGCTGCCTTTCTGGCAGAGGTCAGTTTTACTCCCCACGTCTGCAGATTTGAAGATCTAGTGGATGATTTTTATTTGTCATGGAAAAGTGCTAGCGCTAATTAGCATAGCCACATAGCTACATGTTCATAGCTGTAGCTGTAGCTGTGTACCAAGACACACGTCTACATACTGACAAATAAAACAACAAGAAACACTAAATCTGTGACCAATCCTTCAGAAAGGTCCTGCTGCAGGCGCCTCTCCATCAGGATCAGATTCTGGATCAGATTCAGAGGGTTGAAGTAACGTGATCTCTGAGCAGCCGTGTATATTCAGCCAACATGTAAACATTAGATCAACGTGCTGGACAGCCGAGGCACATCCACTTCCTGAGGGGGCGTGGTCAGAGAGAAAACAGAGTGTTCTGAGGAGGACTGAAGAAGAGGGTTTTTCAGGCATGCCAAAATCTGATTTCAAAGTGTTTTTTTGAGCATAAACTTTAAATACATGTTTTGGGGACCTCTTAGACCAATATATATTGATGAAAAAAGCGTGATATGTCACCTTTAATAATGTTAATATGTTAAATGACTGAAAAATGTGTAAATGATCACATTATTACATCTTGCTTCTTCCTTTTCTTTTCTTTTAGAGTGCACTTTTATTTAGGATACAAGATTAAAGTGTTCAACTGTAAAAATATGGAAAATAATTTGTGAAATAATTTGAACACAGTTGAAAATATGTAAGGGATCATGTACAGTAAAAAGGTGGTTATGCAAATTAGAACCACTTTAAAGTGAGTCTCTAAAAGTTGTCTCTAAATTCTAATTTGTATAACCACCTGTTCACCATATACACCAATCAGTGGTAGCTTTAAGACCACATGCAAATTACTGTGTAATGTGGGCTCCCTTTTCATTAGGGGAGGCTAGGGATTATTCTGACCAGACGAGACATGTAATCTAGAAAAGTGTGCTGTGATGTCTGGTACCAACACATTAGTGACAGATCATCTAAGTCCTGGAAGTTGCAAGGCCGGACTCTCATGGATTAGAGTTTGTTGTTGCACAGCTGCTTGATTGGACTGGAATTTGGAGGACAAGTCAACACTGCTGTGATCCTCCAGGCCAACTCCTTCTATTGGTAAATGGATGGTAAATGGACTTGTACTTATATAGCGCTTATAGTCTTGCTGACCACTCACAGCGCTTTTACACTACTCGTCACATTCACCCATTCACACCCATTCACTCACTGATGGTAGAGGCTGCTATGTAGTGAGGGATGATCAGTATAAGCTAATCTCATTTGTTCACAATCACACACCTGAACAACAGAGGGAGCAATTCGAGGTGCAGTGTCTTGCTCAAGGACACTTCGGCATGTGACTGCTAGATGGGATCGAACCGCCAACCTTCCGATTGATAGAGGACCGACTCTACCCACTGATCCACAGCCGCCTATTGAATCCTTCATTGTTCTAATTCTGTTCCTCACATGCACACTGAATGTGCTTGAAGCCGTGGACAGGGCTCAGCACGGACACCCTGACTGGTCTGCAGGTACACAGCCTCATACAAACTGTGATACACTGTGTTCTGACACCCTTCTGTCAGAGCCATTGTTAACTTTTTCTGCAATTTGAGCTCCAGTAGTTCTTCTGTTGGTTCAGAACATATGAGGCAGCCTTCGCTCCCCTTGCACAGCAAAGGTGCCGTGGCCACCCTTGACTCAGTTTAGGGGCTCATCAGTTTTCCCTCCTTGCAGACCAGGAATACCACATAAGAGCTGCAGTTTTGGAGATGCTTTGACCAAGAACTAGCCATCACAGTTTGGCCGTTGTCGAAGTCGCTCACATCTTTATGCTTTCCCCTTTTTTCCTGCTTCGGACACATCAACTTTAAGGACGGAATGTTTACTTGCTTCCTAACATTTCCCACCCACTGACAGGTGCCATTGTAACCACACAGTCGATGTTATTCACTTCAACTGTCAGTGGCTTATCTGTGTATAATCCTGCTTATTACTTGACTACAAACCAAAAAAGAGCTGAACTTGCCCCTCTGTTTCCACAGTCGGGATCACTTCTGTGGTTACAGATTCCAACCTTTAATTAACATACAACTGAGCATTTCAATTGCTCTCACATTTGTGCCTGCTAACTGTCATATTTTCCCAGCTCTCAAGACCAGCACACAGAGAGGCACTATTTTTGTCACAGTGTTTACCCATTTAGCATGCTAACAGAGACAAAAGTTTTTGCTGCAGTGGCAACAAGCAGAGGGGACTGGGAAATGGGCTGGATTACTTTTTGTGGATTAATCCGATATGACGTGCCCAAATTAGGTTGCCCCTGCCATCACTTTTGCTATTGAGAATTAATTACTGTTGTTGTGGGGTCTTCTGGCCAATCAGAATCAAGTACAGTATTTAACACAGCTGGATAATAAATAGATATAAACCCAAACTATCCAACACTGATTGGTCCGAACATTATGACTATGAATGTATTAGGAAGGGTATCTTCTTATGAAGGTAAAATCATTATAATCACAGAAATCATGTTTGAACAGTTACATCATTGGGCAGTGATTTCAAAATAGGCATCCATACATTATTTTCCTTATGTTCTGCATTTTCCATGTTTTTCCTTTCTGATGATCAGTGTTGTAAGTACACCTGACTGAGTAGCATATTACTGTAACTCAACTATTACACTACGACAACACAAATAATATAGTTGTATCTAGTTAACTTTCAGATCCAATAATGCTGTTACAATTATATAACTGTAAAAGGACCTGTTACCCGTCACTCTACGTCAAATAGCCCACAACCACATACAATCACAGCCACCTCTACAATCTGTAAGCCAGAGGGACTAAACAGACTCCAAGGAATGTTTTGAAGACATACGTCTCTGTTGGGTCTGCTGCTTTCAGAGAAGTAGTTAGCTAAATTCCTGGATTTATGGAGCAGGGTACATTATAAGAGTACAGACAAAAATAACACAATTTAATTGTACCAAACGTAAAAATTAAGACCCACGGTGAGGCAGCTTTTTATTATCACAGCCCACGCCTGTGGAACACCCTGCCTGAGGATCTGAGGGCTGCACAGAGCATAAATATTTTTAAAGGCAAACTCAAGACCGACCTTTTTAGTCATGCTTTTAACTAAGTTTTATTTTTTATTCTTAACAGTTTTATCTATTTATTTATTATCTATTTCAAATTGAGTCACTTTTATTCTACTTTATTTATTTATTTATTTAATTTAAGTCTCACATCTTATTTTCTTTTAATGGTTTAATATTTTAGTCTTTTATTATCTTAGAAATGTATTTTACTTTGGTGATTTTAATTTCCTGTTTTGAGTTTTAACATCTTATTTTACCTCCAGTGTTTCCTCATTAAGATAACATGAGAGCGTTTCCTCAGTTTGTTCAGCAAATTATTTAGATTTTTTATTTATTTATTGTATTCATTTTATTGTTTTTATTACTATTGTTGCATATTGTGTTGTTAACCTTAGGATTGTGGGGTGGGTTTTGGGTCGAGGCTGGGGCTGGGATCTTTTTCTTAATTTATTCTATTTTAAGTTGTTTTTCTTGTACAGCACTTTGTGTTACAATGTCATTGTATGAAAAGCGCTTTATAAATAAAGTCTGATTGATTGATTGATTGATTGATTGATATACTTTCCAAAATAAGTACTTTCATAAGTATTTAAAGGCCCTGTGAGGAGTTTTGAACTGGCTGAGAAACAGACTGAAAATGATACTGATGCCTCTTTATGACCTTCAATAGCAAACAAGTCCATCAGCAGCAACACTGACACCTTCTCTGTTGTCATTTTTAATGCCTGAAACCGTCCTGGGGGGGTAGGTGCCAGACCAGATGATGGACATCTTGCTTCAGAAACAGCCTTTATTTGACTGTTTTCATGTAAAATAATCACATTGCCTGATAAAGTTGACTGTTAAAAGACTACAGGATGAGGTTTTTGTTGAAAACACTACTTTTGCATGTTTAGGACAAGAGATAAGAGGTATCACTTTGTCCACAAGGGGGGCGCCAGAATCAATACAAAACAAAATTTCCTCACAGCACCTTTAAGATAACATGAGAGCGTTTCCTCAGTTCGTTCAGCAAATTATTTAGATTTTTTATTTATTTATTGTATTTATTTTAGTGTTTTTATTACTATTGTTGCATATTGTGTTGTTAACCTTAGGATTGTGGGGTGGGTTTGGGGTCGAGGCTGGGGCTGGGATCTTTTTCTTAATTTATTCTATTTCAAGTTGTTTTTCTTGTAAAGCACTTTGTGTTACAATGTCATTGTATGAAAAGCGCTTTATAAATAAAGTCTGATTGATTGATTGATTGATATACTTTCCAAAATAAGTACTTTCATAAGTATTTAAAGGCCCTGTGAGGAGTTTTGAACTGGCTGAGAAACAGACTGAAAATGATACTGATGCCTCTTTATGACCTTCAATAGCAAACAAGTCCATCAGCAGCAACACTGACACCTTCTCTGTTGTAATTTTTAATGCCTGAAACCGCCCTGAGGGGGTAGGTGCCAGACCAGATGATGGACATCTTGCTTCAGAAACAGCCTTTATTATTTTATACGGGGGGGGGGCGGCGGATTGTGATGCAGTAGTGCACTACGGCTCTCCCCCCTCTCTCCCGCCTCCCTTCCTGCCCCCCCCTATTTTAATCCACCTCACTAGCAAACATACATACAACAAAAAAACAAACAAAACAAAATTCAAATCATATCACACACACACACAGATCAGGTTTGGCGGGGCCTTAGTGTTTGGCTCGGCCCTACTCATTGGGGGTCCATCGGGGCTGGGTGGGTGGCTGGTGTCCCTGTCACCCTCCGTCCCCCTGCTGCCTCCTCCCCTGTGGGGGCCTGGTCCGCGGCTGCCCTCTGGGCCGGGTTTCCCGGGGTTCCCTCGCGGTCCTCTTTGGGGGGTGGGGTGGCGCGCAGCTGGGGGGGTGTTACTACGGCAGCCATTGGGGTGTCCTTCCATGCCCCCGCAGCCTGGTCCATCAGTCGCGGGGCGTGGGTGGGGGGCGCGGCTGGGGGGAGTGGTCGGGCCGTCTGGGGGGGGTGGGGGGGATTGGCCCTGCTGCCTCCGCCCTCCCCCCGCTCCGGCGCGCCGGCTGGCGGGCTCTGGTCCTGGTCCTGCCCGTCTGCCTGGCTGTCTGCTCCTGGTGCCGGGCCCCCTCGGCCCTGGTGGCTCCTTTGGCTCCGTCTTGGGGGGCTGTGGGGGCGGTGTTGTGGGGGTGTCCCTTGGGGGGGCCGCGGGATCTCTCCCCCCTCGCCCCCCTTTCCTCCTACTGGGTGACCTGGGGTTCGCCCTGGGTGCTCCGGCGGTACCTGTTTGCTTCCGGTCTGGGTCCTTGGCTTGTCCCCTGGCCTGGGTCTCCCGCGGCGGGTTGGGTCCTACGGTCTGACTGCTCTCGCGGCCCGGGTGCCGGGCCGTACCGCTCGGCTGATCTGACCCAAGTGGTTTCATCTGCCCCAGTGGTGGTCTTGTTACACAAATAGAACACAGCACGGCGGCAACCCTCTGCGACCCAAGCTTCAGTAATGATTGTGGACACTAAGGGTTGCTTAATCATTAGTATCACCCCACGGATTTTTTATTTGGCATCATGGTGAGATGGTCCCTCTCCATCTAAGTGTGTTAGGTCTCTCTCTCCTTCTCTCTCCCTGTCCCTTTGTATATCCTTATGTAATCTTTTTTTCACTTTCTATTATTCTTTTATTTTTTATTTTTTGGCCCACCTAGGTGTGCACGCCCTCTTTTACAGAACATGATATTAGCTGTCAATAAAAGATAGGCCAGAGTTCTAAGAGGGATGGTGATGGTTGCATGCACACAGTCACAAGCACAGAAGAAAAAGGTTTTCTTTCTTTTCTTTTGCTGCAAGAATAAATTGCATTAATATTTGACAGTTTGTGACAAACATGACACAAACCAGAAATATATATGCAGACAAAAAAAAAAAAAAGAAACAGCCTTTATTCAACTGTTTTCATGGAAAATAATCACATTGCCTGATAAAGTTGACAGTTGAACACAACAGGATGAGGCTTTTGTTGAAAACACTACTTTTGCATGTTTAGGACAAGAGATAAGAGGTATCACTTTGTCCACAAGGGGGGCGCCAGAATTTATACGAAACAAAAGTTCCTCACAGCAGCTTTAAGTTACTTTCTGTTACTAGTAACTGTAAAATAAATACAAATGTTCAGTCACTTAGCTAACACTGCTGATGATATAAAAGGAAAGCTCTTTAAGTGCAACTTTAGAATAACTGAATTAGGGCCTCAATAACTAGTATATACGCATCTAGTCCACTATAGGAATCACTACATGATCTACATCTCCACATGCTACCATCAGGAGATAAATCCCAGGACTGGTTCACTGTAGTCCTTAATAACTAATTGTGGTAAAAAAACATTTTCGAGCATGGATCTGTGTGTTTAGAGTATTTTCAAAATAGTTTTTGCAGTTTTTGCAGTTTAGTTCTTCCATTTAACTGATAAATAGAGGAGAAAGTCACCATGGCTGTGAACAAACTTTACTTCACTTAGTCCATCATTATCCTCCACAGTGCACCTCAGACAGAAATCCCTTCTGTCTTTACAGAAATATATCCTTTGCGTTTTGATGACAGACACACAGACAGAGGAAGATAGAGTGATGATAGTGTCCTTTGTTTTACACCTTGTGTTGGAATATTCAGCCTGTATTTTTAGCCTCCTACCTAACATTGAGCAGAGGTAGAGCGTGAGAGCCTGAGTCCCTGATGTGACGTAATATGACGCAACGGTGAGACAAGAGATTGTTTTTGGTAGCACAACTGAAAACGACATTCTTTTTCCCTCTAAACCTTTGCCCCTATGTTTTATTAACATGTAAAATTAATTACTTATCTCAGGAGCAATTCTTAGACAAAGTTACATATTAATGTTATGTAAAATGTAACCTGCAAGTTTCACTTTTCACTATTTGTAGTTCCAGTAAAATTTTACCCCCACTTACAGGGTCTCCTTTTATCACGTTTTTGATCTTTTGCTCTTTAGTCTGGTGTATCAGTGGCAGAGTTCTTTTTCCTGAATCTTAAACATTCTATTTGTGTTGTTCAGTATTGACCCTTTGCCCCCCTTGGGATACACCACCATGCATAAAAAGTATACAAGCCTAAATCTGTTAAATGTAAATACTCACCCTTGGGTAGTTTGATATAAGCTGCCTTTAACCTGCCAGTGTTCATGAGCTTAGCTATAAATATTGTTTTCATAACATTTTTATTTTCAGTTGTGGCAACTTATCGATATCAATCTTCACAGTGAAGTCCATGATTGTAACGGATAAGTTGTAATGAATCAGTCCAACATGGTTTCACAGCCTAAGATTCATCCCTTTCCCCTTTCACATCTCTGTCTCCTTCCTCCTTCCTCTGAAAGTCCCTCTTGCCCAATCTTTCTGTCACAGACTCACTGACTTTGATGTACAGTTCTACTAAGACTACAGCAGCTCGGGGCTGCCCCACTATAAAACCCACAGTGGATGCACATGAGGGCTTTCCTGCAGACTTTTTAGGCTTTTATGCACACTTTCTGAGAGTATTCTTTGCTTGAGGACGTAATGCATAATTCATATGATTGTGTTTTTAAAATGGGGGATGGCAGAAGAAGCCCAGAAGTGTCCAAAAGGGAAGGGAACACAAACACAAACAGACACTGCTGGTAAGAAGATGTTTAGGACTTGGTGCAAATACACTGCAGACATAGGTCATTTGGCAGTGCTCAGCTGTTTGTCCTGTATAATGACAGTTTTAGCCTTGCTAGCTGTGGCTCTGGGGGATGGCAAAGTTAGTGGGTCTGGCAGTACAATACTTCAAATGACACTGAAACATCTCAACAGCTTTTCACCAGATTGCAATAATATTTTGTTGAGACATTTGGAGTCCCCAGAAGTAAACTGACTGTTGTGATCCCTTTTCTTTTTTCTCTAAGGGTCCCGTGTGCTCCTTAGCTCAGTATCTCAACAACTTGTAGTGAATAGATTCCTTTAAATTCCCTGCAGCTTTCAAACTTATTTACTCACTTTTCAACGTAAGATTTTAATTCTTCCTGTAGGCTACTGAAGTTCATGACTCATCCCCGGCTATATTTTGTTGTCCTAATTAGCAAATATAAACATGCAAAAATGCTTAAATAAGATTGCAAACATGATAAACATCAGCCTGTTGTGACTGTGAACATGCTGACATTAGCTCAAAGCACTGCTGTGCCTGAGGACAGCCTCACAGGGTATTAGCATGGCTCTTACCCTGTATCTCAAGTGCTCACAGCTCATCAGCTGCTGACAAAAGCACTTCTATGACACTGTAGTGGTTGTTTAAGTGGTTCCATCTTGTTTGCATATTCCAAACATTGAGCAAGAGGGAGCAGCAAAGGTGCAGCTGAACCTGATTTGCATTGTGCGGTTTTCAATCGATATGAGAGAGGATTCTTTGTCTTTTTTTCATGAAAAGTAATACATGTCATTTACGTTATCGTTCTTAATTTTTCACCGAAACATCTAGCAAACAGGTTGTTTCATTTTAACTTATTTAACAAGTAAAAATTATGGATGCAATACAAACCTAACAGTTCAGAAAAGTAGGTTTTATATATTATTTACCATGAAATAAAACAATGTAATGCAATGTATACTTTCAAATATCATTAGCAATAACTTACTGTTATTTTAAACTTCATGGGATACCATTTACAAGGACTTTTTGGTAACACTTTATATTAACTAAACACTTTTAAGCATTAATTAAGCATTAATTAATACTTACCTCATCTGTAAAGCATTGTTCATACATTAATACTCATTTACATATCATGTACAAACACAGTTATAAATGTTTTATTATTCATGAATATGACTCTCTATAATGTGTTAACTAACTCTTTGTTCATACTTTATAAATGATGGATTCACCAATTACAAATGAGCTATTATGGTCATTATAAAGCAGTTATAAGCACATTTACAGGTTATGATTCTAACATTTAGTAAGGGTTAGTGAACACCTTATTACATAGCAAATTATGATGAATCAAGGTAGTCACAAAGGACTTATAAGCTGCTTGTTCATGGTTTTGTGAGCTGATCTAAAGTGAGGACTTTTTATGCTTTACAAAGAATTCATTAATGAGATTTAAGACCAGCAGCACCTTAAAACACAGAAGTCACAGATATTGATTCAACAGAATAAGGAAACAGACACAACACATGGACTTAAACTTGTATTTATTAAAAGGAAACAACCTCTGTATAAAACCGTGTTTATCAAAATAACTCTTCATATGAACTTAAAATACTCTGCAACTGAAAAAGAAAATCTGTCAAACTTAAAGTGCTCACAGTGGAAAAACTCAAATAAAATATGACATATCAAATATATAAAAAGACACAGTAACATTTAAACTGGCTGTATAAAACCATTTGTAAACACAAGTTAAAATGCAGCTGCAAAACTGAAAAATATCTGTGACTTCTGTGTTTTAAGGTGCTGCTGGTCTTAAATTTCATTAATGAATGCTTTGTAAAGCAAGTCCTCACTTTAGATCAGCTCACAAAACCATGAACAAGCAGCTTATAAGTCCTTTGTGACTACCTTAATTAATCATAATTTGCTATGTAAGAAGGTGTTCACTAATCCTTACTAAATGTTAAAATCATAACCTGTAAATGTGTTTATAACTGCTTTATAATGACCATAATAGCTCATTTGTATTTGGTGAATCCATCATTTATAAAGTATGAACAAAGAGTTAGTTAACACATTATAGAGAGTCATATTCATGAATAATAAAACATTTATAACTGTGTTTGTACATGATATATAAATGAGTATTAATGTATGAACAATGCTTTACAGATGACGAGTTAAGTATTAATTAATGCTTAAAAGTGTGGAGTTAATATAAAGTGTTACCGACTTTTGTTAAAATACTATAGATAAATACAATATTTCAGTGCCCTTTTAATTGACATCAACTTATTTTCCCCCATGTGTTGTGGATCAAAAGAAGAAGAGAACATAAGGTCACAGTAACACCTGTGAGACACAGCTGAGACATAAACCTGCATTGAGTTTGGGCACAGCTGTATAGATAGAAACAAGAGTCAATGGGTTGTGTGAGTTTTCCACGTAATAAATGCATGTGACATACTCTTGGCCTCAAGGGCAGGCATTAAAAGTTTCCATCAAAAGTATACTGTGAAGAATAGTTCAGCAAACTGGTATTAGTAAATAAGGATAACGGTAAACTATATGGAATAATTAAAAGGTATAAACAATTTCAATATAAACTTCTTTCCTTTCTTATTAAAAAATTATTACTTTGAGTTTTGGTGCACTGACAAATTATTAGATGTCTTCTTGTGAGCTCGACAGGTCAGTAAAAATTGCAGATAAAAGTTGAGCAAATGCAAATACATGCGCACACAGACACAGTGTGCAGGTTATTTACACTAAAAGGAGAGAAGCAACCCCCACTGACTGAAATAAGTCTACTATGTGTCTAATTATTATTTTCCAGAATATGTCTAGGTGCATTTGGACCAAGCGGCAACCTCCGGTCTAAAAATATGAGTCAATGCAGAAGTGTTAAAAGCTGCAGTTCATCGAGGATCCGCTTGAGGCTGGCTCCAGAAGTACAGGAAGTCACATACACATGAATGGGGAAAAGGCCGATCTTTGCAGCATTAATAAACATGTTTACAGCCTGGTACAAAAGATGAGTGTAGTCTGAATAGCTAATTTCTCGATGTCCTCTCACTGTGAGGGGGGTGAATTTTTTTCTAATTCGGCAATTTCGAAGATATTGAGATTACTAGTCTTCCAATGAGAGGCACAGCTGCCTGCAGGAACACTGCAGCTGTTGGCTAGGAGGCTCAAACTCCGCCTCTTTACGTCACACTGGCTCCACAGAAGCAATATGGCTGCTGCTGCCGATTGGTCTCAAAACAGCGTTCAGAAACAGATGGGTGACGTCACGGATACTACGTCCAAATTTTTTACAGTCTATGATTTGGACCAAGAGTTGCGGTGTCTTTTAGCCCCCAGAACTACTTTACCCTGAACTAAAAGGTTCCTGTGCCCCCATTGTTGTCTGCGTTTTGTCCTGGGTAGATTTCGCAAATCAGGCCAGTGACATATGGAGAAAAAAAATGTATATTAAATAATATTCTTGAAATCTTAATAAAACACTAAAGTAGTTTTCATTCCCAGGAACTCCCCCTGTGTTTCAACAGCTGTGTAAACTCCAGAAACACTGTTTCTTTCAACCGTCCCAGGACCTTTGAAAAGTACTACCCCCCCAAGCAGGTAGACCCTGCTTCCTCCGGTCAAAACGCACGTAGTTCAGGGGTAAAGTCCCTTACTTCTGGGGTAAAGTTCCTATGGTCGAAAAACGCCTTCTGAAGCTTTGCTGTGTAGACAGTCAGAATGCAATGAAACCTGCCAGAAACATTTAAGAGAAGGCTACATGTGCTGTATTTCACACATGTACTAAACTCCTGTAAACCTTTCAAGGTGAGCTCAAGCAGACAGCCTAAATCATCTTCCTGTCTTTGTCTGAACATTTTCCTGCCATCCTTCTGGTAAATTTTCAACTGGACGTTGGGGTGAGCCAATGATCGAACACAGCAGGTTACATTCATTAAAAAAAAAAAAAAAAAAGAAAACAACCATAACAATGTACTATAGGTGAGTGGATGGGGGTGATGGTGTTTAGGTCATGACTGGTGCAAGGCCAGTGCAATCTTTATGCACATAATGAAGGCAAGGCAAGGCAAGGCAAGGCAAGGCAAGGCAAGGCAAGGCAAGGCAAGGCAAGGCAAGGCAAGGCAAGGCAAGGCAAGGCAAGGCAAGGCAAGGCAAGGCAAGGCAAGGCAAGGCAGCTTTATTTGTATAGTGCATTTCATTTTCATGAAGCTGCTGCATCATATTATTTTCTGCTCACCAGCATGTGTTTTTGCACTTAATTACTGCCGTGTTGATGTAAAGGCAAAACCTGTAATACTTTCAGACTCTTCCTCGAAGGCCCACTTGAAAATGTTACGCTGCAATTTCTACAAACATTATGTCTTGCCACTTGAGAGCCCCTCCAGTCCGAAAAGGACAACTTCACACTGTGAGGGGACGTGTGAAGTTATTTCAAAGTCTTATAAATAGGTAACCTATGGGGACATTCTTACTGCTCACCACCAAGCAGGAAGCTTTCACCATGCATACCGACAGACATCCTGCTCACGCAGCTGTTGTGTCTTACAGTGTAATGTCAAATGAAAAACTGCTATCATGAAAAGGCACTATATGTGTGAAGTTCATGTTCATATCTAAGATAACAGCTGACAGTGTCATACGATGTGGTTTAGATTAAGAAGATGTTTTATTTTTGCCCACATTTTTTAGTATATTCAGGTCTTGAGTGAAGACCAGAACACACCAGGGGTGAGCACTGAAATGTTTTATTGCCTTCCTTTAAGAAAAAAAGGGGTTGGGTGTTGTTGGTGTGCTCTGGCAGCACTTTCACCTGTCTCCTCAGAGACACACATGACAGAGTTCTTAAGCTTTGCCCTGGTGACAGACTGTGACAGGCAACAAGATGAAAGGAAGGGTTTGGGAGAGAATAGAAAGCTACAGAGTGATGTTTTGTATAAAGAGTAAAATCTTCAAAATAAAAAAACAAATTTGGACCTATCCTCAAAAACCTTCACTTCCTGTTTGTTGTTATAGAGAATATAAAATACTGAAAAAGGTACTTTTAGCTGTTGATGGCAAAAAAGGGCTACCACTACTTTTTATTCCTTTTTAGAGCTATATGTTATAATAATAAAGTAACAGAGAAAATGTAGTTATTCAATAGTTGTGTTGAATGTTTATTTTTAGGGCCCTTCATATTTTAGCCATGCTGGGTAATTCCAGTTTATCCAAGGTTATTTGACAGTAAATCACCTGCAGGCTCCAATTTTGTTTTATCTCCTCTATTATCCCCAACAGCCAAAGTAATTTGAAATAACAGGTTCTGCTGCTTCCCTGTGTTCAGTCACCTGTTGTTCTGTTTGAGGTCAGCCAGGATGACAAAGTCAGTTAACGATACCAGACATAAGAAAGCTCATTACGACATTTCTTTGGTTTTTGGCAAAGCAGGGCTTGTATATTTTCACTTAAGCTGTAAAGAGTTCTCTATAAAACATTGCTTTCTGGAACCTCTAGGGGTCCTTGAGAGGATTGGGGGTCCTAGAAATGTATTTTCAGTTTGAACCCATACATATGATTAGAAAAAAGGGTAACACTTTACAATAAGGGTCCCTTAATTAACGTTAGTTAATGCATTACTAAGCATTAATTAACAGTTTAATAATAGTTTAATAATCGTTATAATGTATTGCCTAACATTAACTAACACATTAGTTAATGCATTAATAAGCAGTTAATTAATGTCCACTGCTCAGAGTTAATTAATACATTATAAAGCATTAATAAAAGTTACAAAACTTAATTAGTTAACCATTAGTGAATGCTTTCTGGACCCTTATTGTAAAGTGTAACACATGCATCACTTGAGTAACACATTATAAATGCTAAACTGCCTCATAAGCATTACTTAACCATAATTAAGCATTAGTGAATGCTTTTTGGACCCTTATTGTAAAGTGTAACACATGTATCTCTTAGGTAACACATACGCTGAAGCAAAATGAGTTGAAATGTAGTTGAAGCAACACATATAAAGAATTCAACACATTTTATTTAGAATAAAACAGATAATCACAGATAACATCTCAACTGGCACAGAGAAGTACGGTGGCCCTGAGAGCTCACAGCACTGCAACTTAAGAAAACACATGCAAAAAGACAAAACACAAGCAAATTAAGAAAACATCTTCATCAATTTGACAACACATGTGAAGCATTTAGAAAACGCGATGCAAAGACCACAACACAATACATTAGAAAAACGCGCTGCAAATAGACAGCAACACAACAGAAGTGTTTCCAGAGGACACTTAAAAGTGATGCACACGCTTATGCTTATGCTTATGAGGCAGTTTAGCATTTATAATGTGTTACTTAAGTGATGCATGTGTTACACTTTACAATAAGGGTCCAGAAAGCATTCACTAATGGTTAACTAATTAAGTTTTGTAACTTTTATTAATGCTTAATAATGTATTAATTAACTCTGAGCAGTGGACATTAATTAACTGCTTATTAATGCATTAACTAATGTGTTAGTTAATGTTAGGTAATACATTATAACGGTTATTAAACTATTATTAAACTGTTAATTAATGCTTAATAATGCATTAACTAATGCTGATTAAGGGACCCTTATTGTAAAGTGTTACCGAAAAAAGATAGAATGTGTGACTATTATGGCAACATGAAGAACTATAAATGTAACAGTTGGAGGATTTGGGACACATCTTATCAAATAGGAGTTAGTAAGAGTTCTTCAGGTTCAAGAATTTTAGAACCACAGTTCAATGTAAGGTATAATGTATAGATAATGAGTGGTTGTGCAAATTAGAATCCTTACAGGGTGAGCAGAAGCATGAATGTCAGGTTTAGTAATACTAGGACCCCAAACAGACAAAAGGCACAGTTAAAAGAGATGTATGTATCATTGTCAAGTGATGTTGGTTGAGTTTGAGGCTATGGTGGAACAGATGGATCCAGTATGAAGGCATTTCGAGACAAAAACAGCTGAACATGGAGGAAGATTAGAGATCCTGAGTTAAAGGTGACATATCATGCAAAATTGACTTTTTAATGGTTCTCTACCTGAAATATGTGTCCCTGGCATGTCTACAAACCCCCCGAGAATGAAAAAAATCCATTCTGCCCCTGTTCTGATTTCTCCACCTTTCTGTAAATGTGTGTGAAACCAGCCGTTTCAGACTTCCGTGTTTTTGTTACGTAACAACAATATCCGGTCTGTCACGGAGTCAGAGCTCGGAGCTTGTTCAGACCATAGACTGTATAAAATAATACTGAATCCCTCCTCTGTTTTTTATTACCTGCACAAATGTGTGCTAACAAATGTGTGCTAACAAGGAGCTTAGGAGGGAGGCATGCTAGTTGTAGGCTGTCTTAATAAACACAAAGGTCGGTTTTACTCCCCACGTCTGCAGATTTGAAGATCTAGTGGATGATTTTTATTTGTCATGGATAAGTGCTAGCGCTAATTAGCATAGCCACATAGCTACATGTTCATAGCTGTAGCTGTGTACCAAGACACACGTCGACATACTGACAAATAAAACAACAAGAAACACTAAATCTGTGACCAATCCTTCAGAAAGGTCCTGCTGCCTTTCTGGCAGAGGTCGGTTTTACTTCCCACGTCTGCAGATTTGAAGATCTAGTGGATGATTTTTATTTATCATGGATAAGTGCTAGCGCTAGTTAGCATAGCCACATAGCTACATGTTCGTAGCTGTGTACCAAGACACACGTCAACATACTGACAAATAAAACAACAAGAAACACTAAATCTGTGACCAATCCTTCAGAAAGGTCCTGCTACAGGCGCCTCTCCGTCAGGATCAGATTCTGGATCAGATTCAGAGGGTTGAAGTAACGTGATCTCTGAGCAGCCGTGTATATTCAGCCAACATGTAAACATTAGATCAACGTGCTGGAGAGCCGAGGCACATCCACTTCCTGAGGGGGCGTGGTCAGAGAGAAAACAGAGTGTTCTGAGGAGGACTGAAGAAGAGGGTTTTTCAGGCATGCCAAAATCTGATTTCAAAGTGTTTTTTTGAGCATAAACTTTAAAGACATGTTTTGGGGACCTCTTAGACCAATATATATTGATGAAAAAAGCGTGATATGTCACCTTTAAGGGGGGAACTGAGAAAGTAGTTTGGCCGTCACACAGTATCACTTAAAGAACTGAACAGTCTGGTGAAAACTGGTTGTGGAGCCGGGGTATATAGCTTGAAAGCTTGATTAATGGATGGGTCTCAGGTGTTCTGGTTGATTGGCAGCAGGAGAGTGATATAGAGTAACACCCTGACAGACAAACAGGGGGAAAAGCAACAACAACACACTTGAGGGAGGAGATACAACTGAAACACTAAGAATAAGGGAGGAGCTATGCCAATGATAAAAAGCAGAGGGTTCTTGTTTCACTGATGAAAGACATAAAGTTGACATTAAATGTTGAGTGAAATAGGATATTACTTATTGCAAAATGTTTCCTCTATGCAACTTAAACACAGTTCCTCCAATTAAATGGTCTGTTAGCTTTCATGGCAGCAGATTCTTATCAGCCTCAAGGCCAAATCAACAATAAACTAAACATTTGAATTCATGGTCAAATAAAAACATCACCTTGCCTTTTTATTATAAGTTATGACCAACTAAATATTTCCATCGGTTACATTAGACAAGGTGAATGAGACTTCTGTAATATTGTTTATATTGACATTTCTGTCAGTCCTCATTCAGCACTCTTTCTTCTCTGAGCTTTGAAGCTGACACATTTTAAATATAAATGCAGCAAATGTCACAACTTTTAACACTGTTGCTATAATCACTGACACTTTGGGCTTTTAGCAATTGGCAGAGGCTGTTTAGACATTTTTTGGATGTATGGCCCAACTGAGACACTGACTCATGCAGGGGTGGCATGAAGAATGCGCACACTGGGGGTTTCATGACTGCTGATTTTTACAGGATGGGAAGTTTTGTTATGTAAGAAAGGGATGCAGAAAGGAGGGTTCTAGTGCATGATGAAAATTGTATAACAGCTCAAGCATTCCACTGTGACATGTCAAACTTTAGTCATATTTTATCTGCATTAAAAAGAGCAGTGTGGCTTTTCTGAACAAAACAAACCACATATAAGAGCCAGGGTCACACTGTTCCTCTGCAGAATTGACTACTGACTATTTGACTAGTTGATTATTGCCTACAGCATCGACTAGTGGTGAAAGCAGTCGACTCGTGCATTATTGGTGAAACCTCATGCACACACACACACACACACACACACACACACACACACACACACACACACACACACACACACACACACACACACACACACACACACACACACACACATCTACCAGTCAGGGTCCGGGAGGCAGACACCCTCTCTACTTTTAAGAGTAGACTTAAAACTTTCCTTTTTGATAAAGCTTATAGTTAGAGCTGGATCAGGCTTGGACCAGCTTTTGTCATGCTGCTATAGGCCTAGACTGCCGGGGGAACTGGCACACTGACACACTGGGATCCTAGCTCACCCTCTTCCCCCCAACCCCTTCATCACTTACTTTAACTCTGCCTGTCCCATTAAAGTTACTAACCATAGACCTTTCTGGAGTCCCTGAGCTCCATTGTCTCGTAGGTTCCTCTGAGCTGCCGTAGACGTCCTCCTGCTGTGGACGATCTGGACTCCAGCTGATCCGTACGTGCTGGACTCCAGCGGCAACAGCTTCTACGACTCGTCTCATCACTATCACCTCTCTCTCTTACTCCCCTCTATCTGTCTTTCCAGACCCAACTCAGTCAAGGCATGATGGCTGTCTAACATGAGTCTGGTTCTGCCTGAGGTTTCTGCCTGTTAAAAGGAAGTTTTTCCTCACCACTGTAACTAGCTAAATACTGCGATGTGCAATGCTCATGATGGATTAAGGTGGGGTCAGACTGAGTCTTACCCTGTCTTGGTGTTGGGTCTCTGTTCATAATTTGACATAGAGTGGTCTAGACCTCCTATGTTTGTAAAAGAGTCTTGAGATAACGTTTGTTGTGATTTGGCGCTATACAAATAAAGATTGATTGATTGATTGATTGACACACACACACACACACACACACACACACACACACACACACACACACCTCTGTCTGTCTCCCGTCTACTTTTACTATAAACATCAAATTATAAAGATTTTTTATCTACTAAGTATGTTTCTTTGAGGAGATTTATATCTGATTCAGTGTACTTGAACACTGGAAGCAAAAAATGTTGACAATAAAAATATTTTTCAGTGAGTCAGTGTGCTGACTTTTGCTTGTAATTTTTGATGGACTGATTCCTCTCCTATGCAACGGTCTTGGGAAATAGATGTCTAAAGCATTATTCCACAAGGGAATTTGCATCTGACATGCCCAATCAGATTTCAAGGGGTGCCATGTCTCCCCTGGCCACCCCTCTGGACACCCCCCTGGCAATCAGCAACTTGCAGAAGCTCTAAACAGTTCTGCTGCTGTTGCCTGGTCACAGAGCAGGATATTTCTCCACTGTTTCCTAGTAGCTCCTCGGACTGCTCTCACATTCGTGCCCAGTAGCTGTCATTATTTTCCTGACACTCAAGACCAGCCTGAGACAGAAACTGTTTTCGCCACAGTGTTAACCAATTCAGCATGCTAATGAAAAGTACTACGTTTCTGCCTCTTGGGTTGCAGGCAGAGGTGAAATGTGCTGGACTCCTTTCCTCAGATTGATTTGATATGACGTGTGTGATCAGGTTGTCACTGGTGTTGCATTTCCTGTTGAGAATTAAATCAGACCATTCAGAATCAAGTATTTAATGCAGCTGGATGATAAGAAATTAGAAATGATCAGGATTTCATTAATACAATTATGATAGTAGAAAATCTAAAAACCTTTTGAAGCTTCACAAAACACTATTAACTTCACTTATCTCCAAAGTACAGAGTACTTTTTAAAACTTAGATTTTGCAGTAGGTTTTCTCCCCTGTTCTCCCAATATGCATGTTCTGTTACTCACATTATAATGGCATTCTAGTCTATTTTTTTCTGAATAGCTTATATTCATAGTCTGAGACAGGTTTGTTCTGCGCAGGGATTTGAAAGAGGATTAATGAGACATGACAGGGAAGGGGCAGGAGAAGAAAATGCACCTGGACAGTCTGTGATGCATGGTGACCTCCCTCTCTTTATATGAAAGAGAGCACAACAAGTGTCTGGAGGTAACATTCATTAAACAAACCCACATCATTAATATTTGTAAGATGTGCTGAAATCTGTGCAACAAACTCTTTTCATATTCTGTTTTAATAATAGCACTACTCAGACTTTGACAGACTTCTTCAGTGCAAGGGAAATCTGAGAAAGTGCTACTCAAAATATGACAGGTAGATAAGTGCCACTTTGGTGTGTCGAGTACTTCTCTCCTAATACCTAAAAAGCAAAAAGTCTACATAAGATAATTGGCCCCAGGAAAAAAATAGGAAGTAACATAAAAGCCTTTTTACCAATATGAAAAACAGTTAAACAGACATATATGTGTTAAATAAAGGGCAGATGAACTCGACAGATCGCCCCAATTTACAAAAGACCAGTGGTCCGTGGACATCGGCATGTGGACAGAGTTTGAATTTTCTGGCATTGATATGAAAAGCCTGAAGTGTTATTTTGACAATTGCTATTTCAATTTCTGCATTTAATAAAGTGCTGTTCCTTCCTGTTTATTTCCAGTATGACAACACAGAGTACAACTCTTTAACTGACGTGTGGTTTTAGCCACACAGACACAGACTGAGATCAGATATGACACTTTCACCTCATGAAAAGAACAAAGAAACAACTGTACAACCTGCTCAAATAGAAGTCACATTAAATACTTGATTTAATTTCATCTGTGAGTAATACCAAACTTATCATTTTTATCTTTCACTGCGAAACTAGCCTTACACACTTTCCAGGATAACAGGACCTAGCTTAAAAAACTCAATCCAGTGTCTCTAGATGTTGTGATTGTTCTTTTATTGAACAGATGATCTCTGATGTGATGCATACAGTATGTGCTGCTGTAACTTGACTGCTTCATTCAGTGGCTTATTAAAGTAATATTACAGTTTCAAATGTCTCTGTATACAGTCATGGCCAAAAGTTTTGAGAATGACACAAATATTACATTTTCCCAAAGTCTGCTGCTTCAGGGTTTTTAGGTGTTTTTGTCAGATGTTTCTATGGTATAATGAAATACAATTAGAAGCATTTCATAAGTATCAAAAGCTTTTATTGAGAATTACACAGAATCCATGCAATAAGTCAATATTTGCAGTGTTGACCCTTCTTTTTCAAGACCTCTGCAATTCTCCCTGGCATGCTGTCAATCAACTTCTGGACCAAATCCTGACTGATGGCAGTCCATTCTTGCATAATCAATGCTTGGAGTTTGTCAGAATTTGTGGGTTTTTGATTGTCCACCCGCATCTTGAGGATTGACCAGAAGTTCTCAATGGGATTAAGATCTGGGGAGTTTCCTGGCCAAGGGCCCAAAATCTTAATGTTTTGTTCCCCGAGCCATTTTGTTATGACTTTTGCTTTATGGCAAGGTGCTCCATCATGCTGGAAAAGGCATTCTTCATCACCAAACTGCCCTTGGATGGTTGGGAGAAGTTGCTCTCGGAGGACGTTCTGGTACCATTCTTTATTCATGGCTGTGTTTTTAGGCAAGATTGTGAGAGAGCCCACTCCCTTGACCAAAAAGCAACCCCACACATGAATGGTCTCAGGATGCTTCACTGTTGGCAAGAGACAAGACTGATGGTAGCGCTCACCTCGTCTTCTCCGAACAAGCCTTCCTCCAGATGCCCCAAACAATCGGAAAGGGGATTCATCAGAGAAAATGACTTTACCCCAGTCCTCAGCAGTCCAGTCCCTGTACCTTCTGCAGAATATCAGTCTGTCCCTGATGTTTTTACTGGAGAGAAGTGGCTTCTTTGCTGCCCTCCTTGACACCAGGCCTTCCTCCAAAAGTCTTCGCCTCACTGTGCGTGCAGATGCACTCACACCTGCCTGCTGCCATTCCTGAGCAAGCTCTGCACTGGTGGTGGCCCGATCCCGCAGCTGTAACACCTTCAGGAGACGGTCCTGGCGCTTGCTGGACTTTCATGGGCGCCCTGGAGCCTGTTTGGCAACAATTGAACCTCTCTCCTTGAAGTTCTTGATAATTGGATAGACGGTTGACTGAGGTGCAATCTTACTCGCTGCTATAAACTTCCCTGTTAGGCCCTTTTTGTGCAATGCAATGATGGCTGCACGTGTTTCCTTGCAGGTAACCATGGCTAACAGATGAGGAACAATGGTGTCATGCACCATCTTCCTTTTAAAGTGTCCAGTCACTCAATCATGACAGATTGATCGCCAGCCTTGTCCTCATCAACACCCACACCTGTGTTAATGTGTGTGACACCTGTGTGTCATTGAAATGATGTTAGCTGGTCCTTTTGTGGCAGGGCTGAAATGCAGTGGAAATGTGTTTTTGGTGATAAAGTTCATTTTCAAGGCAAAGAGGGACTTTGCAATTAATTGCAGTTGAGCTGATCACTCCTCATAACATTCTGGAGTATATGCAAATTACCATTATAAAAACTGAAACAGCAGACTTTGTGAAAATTAATAGTTGTGTCATTCTCAAAACTTTTGGCCATGACTGTACACACTATTTTTAGATGAGGATTTGCATTATGTCATAAAAAGTGTTAGGACGCTGCTTTTAAGCCTTTTAAAAGCTGAATCTATGAACACATCTTGGTACAGTCCGTATTAAACATACACCAACAGTGTTCACTGACTGTGAAGCCAAAAGATGTAGAGCTCCCCCTACTGACTGGCTTCAGTATAGGTCATAAAACCTTCTTCCATAATGTTAACAGATGGAGGTTTCACAAATAACTCAATATCTTTAAGCCCATGAGCACCATAGTGTCAGGATTCTGAATCGATTGAGCAGCTGTGTGTTTTGAAGAGGGGCAATCTAATCAGCAGCTGGTACACGCTTCTGCAACCGATGTTTGCCCTCAGCTGTTGAGTATAACATTACAAGATGGTCCATGTGTTACGGCTTGAGCAAAGGACCAGGACCCAAATGTAGAGTACAGGGGAAAAAATATTTATTAAGCAAAAAACCAAGGTTCAACAAAAAGCGCCTTGCGGGTAAAAACAACTGAGAAAAAGTACAAAACTAGGAGTAACACAAAATCACCCAAAAGGGGGAAAAGGTTCTATCAAAAAACTCACAAACAAAAAACTAGGAATCAATCCTCTGGAAACAACTTGAGATAAGTACACAGAAAGCGTGGCTTGAATCTCCTCAGGAGCAAGGCTACAACGGGACATGGAGCATGCGGCTAGAGGAAAATAATCTGGCACTGGAGGAGTGTTTGGTGGTGGCTTAAGAAGCCAGTGCTGATGAGAAAATCAGAGACAGGTGTGCCTGATGAGCCTCACTCCTGAGGAGACCGGCCCCGCCCCTACCCATGCAACCTGCAGGCAGAGAGAGAGAGGGTTAAGGCAAATCACACAACAAATCAGGACCATAACACCATGTTCTTCATTATAACGTGGGAAGCTTGCTGCTCTTCTGATACCACCCTATATGTTGTTTTAGCCCATAGACATAATAACCATAGCCTGTACTTATGATTTCTTTGCATTAGACTGCAACTAGATCTTGTAAACCTCCATTTCTTTTCTAGAAACCTTAATATTTCTAACTTCCTTAAAGTGGCCCCTTTCCCCTGTCATACTTAATAGTATATTCTGTGTATTTTTGCAGCATTCAGGTTGAATGCTGATGCTCATACTCAATGCTTTGAGTTCCTTGTTGACACTTACTGACTTATGTGACTGTATTGACTTGATGTCGTAGTGCACAACATAACTATTTTAATATGTAGTGGAGGTGGCTTATAATTACCCACCTACCGACCGATCGACCCAACCTCCTATCTATCTATCTATCTATCTATCTATCTATCTATCTATCTATCTATCTATCTATCTATCTATCTATCTATCTATCTATCTATCTATCTATCTATCTATCTATCTATCTATCTATCTATCTATCTATCTAGTCTTTCCTCACTTGTTAATCATGAATCTAGTTCCCATTTGGAGACATTTTTAGACGTTCAAACTTGTTTCACTTCTTCCTTCAACCTTCTTTTTCTCCACCCCTTCATTTTAAACCAAACCCATTAATCATACATGAGCCAGATATTGCTGTGTGTTGGTCCATGAACAACCCTGTGACATCTCTAATGCGGTGTGATGGATTCATGTCTGACCTGAAATCCAACAGAGGCTCTGCAAAACAGAACTTTTCAATAACAAGCGGGGTGTTCCTTCAATCATCATCCTTTAATTAATGACCAAATTAATCCAATTAGGCCTTCAAAGCAGATGCATAGCACTGCAATAAATCATTCAGTACAGGTTACATTTGATGTAAAAGAACAGGGGAGGTTTCAGTTGTAACACTATGTATAATTCATAGATCTCTCGCTGCTTGATTTCATACAAGATGCAACACCATTTGCGCAGTGTTGTCTGATGAGAGCTTCTGCATGTGTGAAATGCATATTGATGTCAAGATGTATTTGTTATTAGTTGCAGTAGTAGGATTAGAACCTTGATTAAATCTATAACAGCCAAGCTGCAGTACAGCATAATGAAATCTGATACCCAGACTGCGTGAGCGCTGCATGCAGACAGGCAACAGTAAAAAAGACAAATGTCCAGAGGTCCAACATCGATGTCTCCTTCTGCTTTGTTCCCTTAAGTGTGAAAAAGGCAACGATATTGGATAGTGAAACAAGGGAGGGCAAGAGGTTGTGCATGCAATAAATATTCGCCTTTGCTGTGTCCATGGTAATCAGACTGGAGAGTAATCTTGCTGTTCTTTCACACACACTGGCTCTGTGTGAGAGCTGTGGATGAGATGGGAAGTGGTTTTGTGAAACTCTGTCTAGGGCTCTTCTACACATACCCAGAGGTAATCACTTTCTCTCCATGTTCTTCTAGAAGCACACAAGTACAACGCTTATCAAAAAATAACTTGTTGATATCTTTGAAGAGGTGATAGTTTCCTTTTTGTCTCCAAGAAATGGTCCTGCTTGTTTGTTTGACCATGAAAGAAGGTCCAATCCGTATTGATTAACCTCCTGTTATAGCTCAGCATTGCTGTCCTCGTCCTTCCCACTTTTGCAGTACAGTTGTGAGCAGGGTGGACTCCTTCTCTTCATTTCTCAAATGTTAATAAGTGTCAGCACTGAGAGAACTGGTTAGTGTTGCCTGCTCTCCCGCAGTCCGCTGGTTCTGCGACCATGGCAGATAATAAAGGGCTGCACCATGGGGGGTGCAGCCAAGTGATGGATCAAGGAAGAAATGTTCTAGTTATTCACTGTAAGTAGTATGTTTCCCATCAGGCACAGAACATCAGCTGTCAGGCTTAGGCTCTGCGTTTGGTATCACACTCAGTAGACTTTGTATAAGGATCCCTGCCTCTGCCCACTACTAACAAGAAATGAGACAAGAAGAACCTCCAAAACATCAGAAGGTGATACGTCTGTTCTTTAATGCAAAAATAAAAAAACTGTTTGTGCAGAAGACAAAAAAATGGTTTTGAATATCCTCCTAAAAGGAAGCATAAGACTTTCCTTCTATTTCAAAATTTCCAAGAAAAATGTTTAAAAGCCCCCCCCAAAAAATGTTTTCTTCAGAAAGACAATTTTTACAATTACTGCAGAAATGTGTTTTTGAAAACATGCTAGATTATGTTTAAAAGAAATTCACTTTAAGTTTTAATCAGAAAATGTTTTTCTCAATTGGGCTTCTGCAATTTTTCTTTTGATTATATCAAATATTCAAATACACACATGTTTGATCCTTTGAATTTATTTTTAAGGAATGTTTAACCTTGAATTAATGTACCCAAGTGCAACTTAGGCTGTTTTTGAACAGCCTGCTACATACTACCTAGAAATGTAGTATGCAGTACATAGTGCATACTACATACTGCATTTAAAGGTAGTATTAAAGGTGAAATATCATGCAAAATTGACTTTTTAATGGTTCTTTACTTGAAATATGTTTCCCTGGCATGTCTACAAACCCGGTCTGTCACGGAGTCAGAGCTCGGAGCTTGTTCAGCCCATAGACTGTATAAAATAATACTGAATCCCTCCCCCGTTTTTCAAGGAGCTTAGGAGGGAGGCATGCTAGTTCGTAGGCTGTCTCAATAAACACAAAGGTCAGTTTTACTCCCCACGTCTGCAGATTTGAAGATCTAGTGGATGATTTTTATTTATCATGGATAAGTGCTAGCGCTAGTTAGCATAGCCACATAGCTACATGTTCGTAGCTGTGTACCAAGACACACGTCTACATACTGACAAATAAAACAACAAGAAACACTAAATCTATGACCAATCGTTCAGAAAGGTCCTGCTGCAGGCGCCTCTCCGTCAGGATCAGATTCAGAGTGTTGAAGTAACGCGATCTCTGAGCAGCCGTGTATATTCAGCCAACATGTAAACATTAGATCAACGTACTGGAGAGCCGAGGCACATCCACTTCCGGAGGGGGCGTGGTCAGAGAGAAAACAGAGTGTTCTGAGGAGGACTGAAGAAGAGGGTTTTTCAGGCATGCCAAAATCTGATTTCAAAGTGTTTTTTTGAGCATAAACTTTAAAGACATGTTTTGGGGACCTCTTAGACCAATATATATTGATGAAAAAAGCGTGATATGTCCCCTTTAAGCATCACATATAATTTAAAAAGTGAAGAAGTGGTTTGTATGGATTTAATCATTTTCATAGCACCTAAAAACTGAGTGCCTGTTAAAAAAGGAGAGAGAAGAAAAACCGGAATGTTAGCACTGTGCATTTTGGGAAACAGTACGAGAAGGAGACTGGTCCGATGCATACTGAGACATGTTCCCTAATCAGTACGAAATCCGGGATGTTTTGGCATACTGCAGATTTTGGTCTTGTTTACATACTGCATACTACACACTGAATTTTGGCCAAATCAGTATGTACTAGTAGTGTATTGGCGGTTTTGAAAAAACCCCTAGTCTTTGAGTAGGGTGATCTTTAATACACAGGGATGTCTTTAAAACAGGTTGTACGGAGTTGCAGAATGAAAAGTTAACCATCGTCATGAGTTTTGGGTTGGAATGTAGAATATCCAGCCTCGACACTTCAGTCTTCTGAACATGGGTTTATTTTCTCAGAAATCTGAGGAAATAAATTCAAACAAAGGAAGAACAAATAACACATTCAAGGTTGAATCATACCTTAAAGACAACGCACACTACACTGCGTGCACAATTATTAGGTAAGTTGCATTTTTGTGAATATATCAAAAACTATATCAACAGTCGTTTTCAAATTTGTCAAGAAGTCAGATAGTGAATATATTTATTCAACTGTGTGGTTAAAATGATGCTTTTCAAATTACCTTGGCTGTATTTTTAAATAAATGCAGAATCTGCAGAAATGAGTGTGCCAAATTATTATGCAAGTTGGTGATAAGAGCATATAACTTGTAAAAATTAAGAACTAGGCACCATTTTAAACATTCTATTGATTGAAAAATAATAATATTTACTACAACTGTTTTCAAACTTCAACAAAAACAACTGTTTTCTTTACATTTGTTACAAAATAAAAGTGTTAATGTCTTTGAAACATTTCAAATCTAAAGTGTTTCTCAAATGTCCAATATAACCTCCTTTTCTTTCAGTGAGGGTCAGAGGTCACTGTAAACTGATTTAGTTTCTGATGACTTCTCTGCTGACTCTGTGAGCTGTACCTTGTATGTCTTTCCAAAGAGGCTCTTTGAGCTGTATTTCTTGCCATCACTGTAAATTATCTTCTTCAGTATTGACCACAAGTTCTCAGTCAGGTTGAAATCAGGTGAGCAGGCAGGCCAGTTCATGAGGCGATCCTCTTTTGTATTTTCCTGCATGGAGGAAAAGACATTCAGCTAAAGTGAAAAAGATGCTAGTGTTCATGCATGAGCACAATGCACCGTCACATGCCTCATGTTATTCCCAGGACAGGATGGTATCTCAGGGCTTTAAAGAGGATCACCTCATGAACTGGCCTGCCTGCTCACCTGATCTCAACCCGACTGAGAACTTGTGGTCAATAATAAAGAAGATCATTCACAGTAATGGCACGAAATACATCCCAAAAGAGCCTCTTTGGAAAGACATACAAGGTATCATCAGAAACCTCACTAAATCAGTTTACAGTGACCTCTGACCCTCACTGAAAGAAAAGGAGGTTATATTGGACATTAGATAAACACTTAAGATTTGAAATGTTTCAAAGACATTAACAGTTTTATTTTGTACACAAATGTAAAGTAAAATGTTGTTTTTGTTGAAGTTTGAAAACAGCTGTAGTAAATATTATTATTTTCAACCAATAGAATGTTTAAAATGGTGCCTAGTTCTTAATTTTTACAAGTTATATGCTCTTATCACCAACTTGCATAATAATTTGGCACGCTCATTTCTGCAGATTCTGCATCTATTTAAAAATACAGCCAAGGTAATTTGAAAAGCATCATTTTAACCACACAGTTGAAGAAATATATTCACTATCTGACTTCTTGACAAATTTGAAAACGACTGTTGATATAGTTTTTGAAATATTCACAATAATGCAACTTACCTGATAATTGTGCACGCAGTGTGTATTTGAACTATAATGTATATTAACATAGATGGTGGGCCTCCTTCTCCTCCCATTGTGAGATGTGAAGCCACAGATTATTGTGTTGATCTGAAGAGGACACACATGGTTTCCCCTCACAGTTACTCCTTACTTTACTAATGTGGTACAGAACTCTGCAGGAAACACATTTCTTGACTGACTCGCAACCATCTTTTTCTACATTAAATAACTTCTTAACAATATACTTTTCCAAAAAAGGAAGACTTGTACAAAAGTCAGCATGATAGAACCTTATATGGACAGAAAGCATGTTTGAAAAATTATAAAGACCTGCATTAAATTCCATCTATTATGATAGAAGAGGTATGCTTTATGATCTGTATTGCAGCCAGTCAGCAGGGGGACCTCAAAAAGTTTTATTTTCACTCTTGATAGCTGTCGTTCTGTCGCACTGTCTATGATATGAACTTAACACAGTGAGTCAAATCAAATATTTTGTCCCTTTAAAGTGATTTATATGGATTTAGTTATTTTTATTTTTCGTACTTCATGTAAAGAAGAGAAAGTGCTATACAAGTCTTATAAATTATTATTACAATTATTATTATTTTTATTATTATTATTATTACTTTTTGGTTTTCTGCTCATAAAATAAGGAAAACACGGAGTGACCAGGTGAACTAGATGAGTCTGAAGTAAACCAGGAAAGGATAACAGGAGTGAGACAGGTGAGAAAGGCAGTGGTAAAACTAGACACAAGGATCAAGTTAATGTCATGAGTTCATCTTTCCTTGTGTTTGGTTCCTCCCCATTTTATTCCCTTATAAGTTATCCTATGTCTTCCTTGTTGTTTTAGTCTTTTTGTATTTTCTTGTGTTTCTTAGTTTAGTCTGTTTTATTTTGTAATTCGTGATCCCTGTTTCCTGTTTGGTTTTACTTCCTGCCCTTGTGTGTTTCTCTCCTTTTTGATTTACCCTGATTAGTTTCACTAGTGTCCTGTGTTCCACACCTGTGTTGGATTATTGTAAATCTTCCCTGTGTCCCCTGTGTTGTTTTGCACTTTTTGGATTTAGTTTTTTAGACATTTCAGTAGTTTTGTTTGAACCTTTTGTTCTTTTGTTTATTAAAACCTTTTTATTTCAAAACCTGCACTTCAGTCCTCCTTCAGTCTTTCCCCCAATGTGACATTATTCTCCATTTTCCATGTCTTTAAAGATTCAATTAAGCTTAACACACACATGGACAAGGAGGTCAATGCATTATTTGTATTAAAATCTAACTTTATTTATTTGATCATGATGGTAGTTTGATTTCTAGCCATAGACACATTTTGTCATGTTAAAGGTGACATATCACGCTTTCTTCATCAATATATATTGGTCTAAGAGGTCCCCAAAACATGTCTTTAAAGTTTATGCTCAAAAAAACACTTTGAAATCAGATTTTGGTCTGCCTGAAAAACCCTCTTCTTCAGTCCTCTTCAGAACACTCTGTTTTCTCTCTGACCACGCCCCCTCAGGAAGTGGATGTGGCCTCGGCTCTCCAGCACGTTGATCTAATGTTTACATGTTGACTGAATATACACTCTGCTCAGAGATCGCGTTACTTCAACCCTCTGAATCTGATCCAGAATCTGATCCTGACGGAGAGGCGCCTGTAGCAGGACCTTTCTGAAGGATTGGTCACAGATTTAGTGTTTCTTGTTGTTTTATTTATCAGTATGTCGACGTGTGTCTTGGTACACAGCTACGAACATGTAGCTATGTGGCTATGCTAACTAGCGCTAGCACTTATCCATGATAAGTAAAAATCATCCACTAGATCTTCAAATCTGCAGACGTGGGGAGTAAACCCGACCTCTGCCAGAAAGGCAGCGGGACCTTTTCTGAAGGATTGGTCACAGATTTAGTGTTTCTTGTTGTTCTATTTGTCAGTATGTAGACATGTGTCTTGGTACACAGCTACAGCTATGAACATGTAGCTATGTAGCTATGCTAACTAGCGCTAGCACTTATCCATGACAAATAAAAATCATCCACTAGATATTCAAATCTGCAGACGTGGGGAGTAAAACCGACCTTTGTGTTTATTAAGACAGCCTACAACTAGCATGCTTCCCTCCTAAGCTCCTTGTTAGCACACATGTGTGCAGGTAATGAAAAACGGAGGAGGGATTCAGTATTATTTTATACAGTCTATGGGCTGAACAAGCTCCGAGCTCTGACTCCGTGACAGACCGGATATTGTTGTTACGTAACAAAAACACTGAAAACTGAAACGGCTGGTTTCACACACATTTACAGAAAGGTGGAGAAATCAGAACAGGGGCAGAATGGATTCTTTTCATTCTCGGGGGGTTTGTAGACATGCCAGGGAAACATATTTCAGGTAAAGAACCATTAAAAAGTCCATTTTGCATGATATGTCACCTTTAAAAAAAGATCACACAAAGTAGCACTGTAGATGGACTTATAGTATAAAGTAAGAAAAGCAAACAAAAACCCTAAACCCTTTTTGCTCCTCTTACCACTCACCACAGCTCTTGTTAACAGCTCAGGACCTTTAGTGATGGCCTATTGTATAACCTGACTTTCAGCCAAGGAGTGATGTAATCTCTCAGAATACTATGTTTCCTCTCTGGGCAGTTTCGTCAGTCTTTTGAGAGACTAGGTGGTTTTTATGACTGAAAACAATATTCATCAACTCTGGAAAAGCATTTAAAATCTCTCAAACTATCATGTTAGCTGTGCCCGGAGATTATTTGAACTTCCCCTTTGAAAAGATCCGGTTTCAGGTCTGTTTTAATTATAACAGCAGCTTATTCTGGCTGCAGTATAAGAGAACAAGTGCTGACCTAAAGTATCCTAATCCTTACAATACATAAATCTGCTGACACAGGCCTTGTCAGAAGGAAGATTATGGGCCCAACTGGTAATAATAATACTAATTATATTCAGCACACACACCAGAATGAGGTTGTTTTAATATTAGCTGCTACTGGAAGGCATTTTTAGATTTGAAAGTTTGCCAGATTTCTCTCTCTCTCTCTCTCTCTCTCTCTCTCTCTGTCTCTCTCTCTCTCTAGTTTAAATATTGTTTCTTCACATGGTTTGAAATAGATAAAACAAGATGCTCCTAATCCGTGTTTAGGTGATCCGTCTTTGTAATTGGGATTAAATGTTTTCATTAATCTTCCTTTAGTAATTAAAGAGTCACATAGATGTAAAGACCCTATTTCTCTGAATAGCTCATTTTTGGGGTATGTGATCCTTAAGCCCTTCTCTGCTGACACACATTTTCCCAGCATACATTACAGGTCTATGGACGAACAACAATGGCTAAATTAGTGAGTAAAAACTACTTATGTAGACAGTTCTTATTGTATACCAGTAATATGAAGAAAACCATAATGTACCCAATCCTCTAATGGGTCATAGTGGTAAGTAATGAACCAATCTTCAATCTTTCAAGAGAACAGGGCAGGGTTCGGTCTCAAGACATTTCCAAAGCCTAAGTTTAAGGAACAATAATAATACAGAAAAAAAGGTATGCATTGTGGCAAATACTCCAGGAAACCACATATAACCAGTTAATTGTTCATACATGTATTCCTGTACAGACGGTGGCAACAAATCTCCTTATTAAGGACAAATAAAGATCTATCTATCTATCTATCTATCTATCTATCTATCTATCTATCTATCTATCTATCTATCTAATTGGTCTCCTTGATAATATCTGATGGTTATTTGGCTCCACAGCTGTTTCTTTTTACTTCAAAGTCAGTTTTAAATCAATATAATGTCTGAAATTCCCAGATAGTATATGTCTCTTTGCTGTAGATGGTTGAAGGTCTCTACCTGAACTCTACAGAAGGTGTGGAGCATTGACAACTTTTTCAATTTCCACTTTCAAATTCCCATTTTCCCCTTTGGAGCGGCTATTTTTAGTTGGTAAAGCTGAAAACCCCTCTGGAAAAAGAAAAACCCTCTATAGCCATTGTATGACTCTTTGTGTTCATCACACACCATGGATTGCTCCTAGAGAGAGAGAGCAGAATACATCTGATGTCTAAAACCAGTGATTCTCTGTGACTTCCAACTTCAGTAAGGCAGGCTGCACACAAAATAATCTCCTGGTCACCTCTTGCTGCTGTCAGTTCCAGGTCTCTGCTGAGGCTTCGTTTGAACCCGCTGAAAAACGCATCTTTGAACACCAATACATCCCCAGAGTCCTTGAGTCCCCAGAGGGTGAAGTGGTCTCTTGGGGTTCCTATCTCAGTAGCTTTGGATTATGTTAATTGGTAGGGGATGGGCTACCAGGTGGTGTATTAGGACCGGCATGACAATGATGCCATGCCTTGGGGCAACTGAAACATCAAAGGTATATATGTCTTTCAAGTCTAAAAGTGTGGAATGATCATCCACCTTGACCCATTCAAACACACTGTAGAAGATGAGTAAAGGTAGGATGGAAAGAAAGGATTATTATCCTGGTTGTCTTCTGTACCTCAATGAGCAACCTCCTCCAGAGTTTTTTATGGTGCTTATTCAACAGCATCTTTGTGGGTCCTGAATCTCAAGGGAAGATCAGGTGCAGCCTGTTCTCCCTCAGAGAGAGTGAGCTAGAGGCCCAACGAGTCAAAATATGATGCTTTAACTATGTATATCATTTCTGCACACTGTCCTCTAGCTTATTCGTTTCATGTGTCGTTGGAGTCAAGGTAAAAAGTGTGTCCGCTCGGGGCCATGACTGGGAACTCTAATAAAAGTAGTAGTGGTTATAGCAGTACATAATTCATATAACATACATAACTCAGTGTTTGTTACTCAGTGGATTCAAGTATAAGTTACACAACTGCTCTATGTACAGATAGGCTGAGAATTTGGTGTAAAAAGTGTACTATCGAAACCCACTTGAACTAAAAAGTGAACCATGTCATTAATATATGTGTGAGCAGTATACAAGTATAAATTGTAGGAAGTATTGTGATACAGTCAGGGTGCGAATTGCCGGGGGGGATGGGGGTACAGTTTTTATCTCCAGGGGGGATACGTCTCATTCCCCCCTCTGGTAATATTAAATGCATTTCCTACCGCCAGCAGATGGTGCCAACCAAGGGAGAAGTTCCTTCGGCTGGTGGTGAGGCTTTCAGCAGTGTGACTGCCCCCTGGTGGCTGGCTGCAGTATAGGTAAAAAAATCCGTCTCCCCCATTCATTTGAATGGGGGAGCAGTCAAACTTTAAAAAATAAATACACATCGTACGAATGTTTCTCCCATCCGTATGCTGTGGTGATATGTAGTTAGTATTTGACTGTTTTGTGTTCAAGGCCTCTTTTTCCTGAAAAGTTTCTTTTTCATTAGTTATTAGAGGTAAAAAAAATGGGTTTTACTTCCAGGGTTGCTTTGATTCACAGCCGCCGTGGAGCAAGCGGCAACGTGTTAAAAGCTGCAGTTCATCGAGGATCCGCTTGAGGCTGGCTCCGGAAGTACCGGAAGTCAGATATACATGAATGGGGAAAAGACAATCTTTGCAGCATTAATAAACATGTTTACAGCCTGGTACAAAAGATGAGTGTAGTCTGAATAGCTCATTTCTAGATGTCCTCTCACTGTGAGGGGGGTGAATTTTTGTCTAATTCGGCAATTTTCGAAGATATTGAGATTACCAGTCTTCCAATGAGAGGCACAGCTGACTGTGGGAACACTGCAGCTGTTGGCTAGGAGGCTCAAAGCCCGCCTCTTTACGTCACACTGGCTCGACAGAAGCAATATGGCTGCCGCAGCCGATTAGTCTCAAAACAGCTCTTCAGAAACAGATGGGTGACGTCACGGATACTACGTCCATATTTTTTACAGTCTATGCCGTGGAGTGAAACTTCAAAGGACACACAGCGTCTTGTGACTTCACGCTGTAGGGCGGAGCTTATTACAGTTGCTTCACAGGCTGCTCAATGGCGGCGCCAAGGAGAGGGATTTTTTGGCCTCAGAACCGTACAACGGGAAGAGGCGGAGCAACGCTACAGTCTATGGTGCCAACCTACCCGCCTCCTGACAAGTGAACAAATATAAATATAAACAATATAGTTTAGGCTACTTTTTAAGTTTACTAGCAACGTATTGAGAGATGTCTACTGACATGAAACGGCAACAAAGCATTTCCTCATTTTTTCAGTAAAAATTTTAGCGAAAAAGTCAAGAACAGATAATGTGAGGGATAACGACATCCAGCTGCCAGCATCTCTGGAGATTCCACAGGTGGAAGATGCAGCTTTATGTTCACCTATGCCTCCGCCCTCCTCTCCCTACTGCCAAAGCTTGGTAGTAGGAGGTTGTGTCGAGCCTCTGATCGATGGAGAGAGGAACGTGCATTGATCCAACTTATATTAACGGGAGGATGGCTAAAACTGCGAAAAAGTTAAATGACAAAATGCGTGTAACGCCATAACTTGTTTAAGTATCTCTTCAGAACTGTTACACTTCAACAGCATTAACTAGGAACTTCATTAATCACACTGGAGGGCTGTGAGGAAGAAAGACCACGGGACAACTTCTGCTGTGTGTCGTGATGCCTTTAATGACCCTTCATCAACGTAGGACAGCAGCACATTGAACTCATGTGACACCTTCACTTCAACTCAAAACCATGTCACCCTGAGCAACCTTAAAGAGGCAGTGCAATATATGAAACATACGTATTTTGAACTTCACTAAAGAACTCAATGATACAAATAAAATTAGAACTAAATAAGGACTATTTGGTGAGAAATCTCATTTTACACTGCCATGGTACTTGTAACTAAATGTTATAACTAATGTTAGATACTTTAAGTTCTTTATTCTAAGATAATACAATTATTAATATATAAATATAATTTAGTCTTACACAGCATGCAGTGTAAGACCACAAGTAATGCATATACGTACTTTAAAACAAATCACCCAGTCTAGCATCACTACAGGACCACTGAACAACTCTGCTCTGCAACCAAAGAGGACACTCATGCTTCCCTCTCGTGCGTGCTCACACGCGCATACGTGAACATACACTACTCACAATAAGTTAGGGATATTGTTATTTACATGAGTGCTTTTCCTATTTGGTCTGAATTTTAATGAAATAAGTAAAAGTTCCCTTTGATATTACTAATAATGAATGAGAATGAACACCATTTTCATTTTTTTTAATATTTATTACCCCAAAAATTTAGACAATAACAAGGATAGCCCGAAATAACAAAAATTGACAATGTCAGTAGCGGGTGTTTCCACCATTTGCCGCAATGACAGCTTGACAGCAACGTCTCATGCTCCTCACTAGCCTCATGATGTTGTTCTGAGGCAATGCGTTGCACTCTTCCACAAGTGCTACACGCAGTTCTGCCAGGTCACGTGGGGGTGGGGTACGATCATCCAGTCTCTGCTTCAGCTGGTCCCAGACGTGCTCTATGGGGTTCAGGTCAGGGGACATTGCTGGCCATACCATATGAGGCACTCTGACTTCCTGAAGTCGAGCTGTGACAATTCTGGCACGATGTGGTGGAGCATTATCATCCATGAACAGAAAGCTGGGGGTGTGCTGGCGGAATTGGGGGATGATGATGTGTTCTATGATGTCTCTGAGGTAAGAACGTGCAGTGACTGAGCCCTCTACAATAACCAAATCTGTTTTGCGCTGACTGGTGATGCCCGCCCAGACTGTTGCACCTCCTCCACCAAAGCGAACCCTGGGGACCATGTTGACCTCGGCGTATCGCTCACCTCGCCTTCTCCAGCAACGCTGACGACCATCATTTCTGTGTAGGGTGACCCGACACTCATCAGTGAACAGGATGGTAGACCACTGCTGCATTGTCCAGGTCACATGGTCTTGTGCCCACTGCAAACGTTCACGCGGTGTCTTGGTGTCAGTGGAGTCACCTGCAACGGTCGTCTGGCATTCAAGCCAAAGCGGTGGAGTCGGTTGCGAATGGTTTGTCTGGAAACCCTAGTACCCCTCACATCTCGTAAACGGGCCTGCAGCTGTGTGGCAGTTGCATAACGATGTCTGAGTGCATAGGTCCTTAGGTACTGGTCATCGTTGCGGTCTGTCACTCGTGGGGCTCCACTCCTGGGTCTGTCACGAACTCTGCCAGTAGTTCTGTGTCTTGATGCAAGTCTGCTGATGACACTTTGAGACACACCAAGTTCACGAGCAACATCTGACTGCCTGCCACCGACCCGAAGGCACGCTATGGCCAGGTGGCGCTGCTCGTCCGTTAAGTGACGTCGTGTGTTCATGGCTGTTTGAATGATGAGCTTGGAATGACTTACTGACAATACCAGCTTTTTATACCCACAGAATGTTGACATTGATGCCACATTGAAAAGGGTTGTCTTTTGGTATTTTTTGGTATTGGACCCAATATGTATGGCACACTGTACACAGTGAGACCATTACGTGGAAAACGCAAAATGAGGTGTGTCTATCACCCCAATACAAGTGCCTCCCTATCCCAAAAATCTCTGAAGTGAAACAAACACCGTATGTGTGAAATCCACTGAGTCTCTCACAATATCCCTAACTTATTGTGAGTAGTGTATAAACCCAGCAGACCATCGTATGGTGAAATATGTATTTCCACATGAAGCACAGTTTAAACAAACGTGACCAGCTTGGACTGAATGAATGTGGGAGGAGCGTGCAGTTCAGTGGACCTGCACTCGACAATGCAGCCCGGAGGAGTCAGCACAGATCCTCTGAACTTTCAGCACAGAGCGCCTCGTCAGAAGTTGATACAATAAATATAAAATTGCGTATTGTTCAGTTCACAGGGCGTACCGAACCATGACCACTGTATCGAACAGTTCAATACAGATACACGTATTGTTACACCCCTAGTACATATTTATATAGGGTAGAGAGAGGATACTAACCCACCTTTCCTACAAGTTACTTAAGTTTTCATCATAAAATGGGAAAAGTACTCTGATTAGATGTAATCTGAATGCTTTTGTGGGAGTACTCTGATAACATGTAATCTGATGACTTTAGGAACAGTTACAGGATGGCAGTCTTTCTGATTAGTTTGGAGAAAGAACTCTGATCATTACAGGCATGTCAATTGTGTGGTGGTTAGCACTGACAATCTTCAACAAGATCATTCTTGGTTCACATCCTGGACCGAGGCTTTCAATGTGAGAAACATTTTTTCACACTGTCTAACATGTGCTTTTAAAAATGTTTCAATGAAAACACCTAAATCTCAGTTAGATATGCACTGCCAGGCAGGCCTGTGGTGAGGTGGCAGGACCTGCGTGCTTTCAGTGATATAGTTTAGGGTTCAAATCCTGGACAGAGACCTGTTGTGTGGTATACAGGTAATGTTTTCATCACTAAGGAGACAAGCTTTGCTTTGGGAGTGCCATTAAGATATACATGAAAAGATCAAAGAGACAAACAGAGGCAAAGTGGACAGGGCTGCTGACTGAATCCAATGCAACTGTGATATCATCACATTCCATAATAATGTAACTTTATGATGTCACAGTACCAACACTGTTTCAGGAGAAACTTTCAAATGTCTCATTTCACACAAACCCTCTCTACAAGCAAGTCACTGTTTGATCGTGTCTGCTCGTTGTTTTCGATTGTGTTTGAACTTCTTGCAAACTTTCACTGGTATCCACTTTGTTGAGATGATGAACTCCAACATGCAGAGAGCTGAGGCTCAAACCGGCGACAGCTTCAAGGCTTCCCCTGTGGAAGACGCTTCCAGCCTTTCTGTCCCTGCTGTGGTCACTGTCAGCACTGACCTGGTTGAGGATCTGCTGGTCCAGCTGCTACTGAAGCTGTACCCTCTGGAAAGCTACACTAGCGCTTATCTAGACCAACAACAACTGCTGACACTCTGTCTCCACTTGAGTGCAACAACTCTGGAGACCATGAGGAAAGACCCTGGTGTCTCTGTGGACAAAGACCTCCCTCCTCCTTCCTGTGAGGTTTGGAAAGCTGTCGCATTTCTCATCTGCAGTGTCATGGAGAAGTTTGGGACAACGAACCGGATAAGGAAGCTAGTGCTGAACAAAGACCCGGCACTCCTGAGATTCATCCCGGACCAAATCATTGAGACTGTCCTTCAAATCTACAAGGACCAGTCTGAAGATGTGTGGATTCCCCCACAGATACCCTTTGATGAAGACGGCCTGCTGTTCTCCCAGTTTCTTCCTGAGAACATCAAGGAGGAAATGTTGGAGCAGTATGGACCCTGGATAAGATGCATGAAGGTCTTCCAGAGAGCGTTCCCAAAAACATGTGAAGAGGAGGAGAAAACTGCAGATGATACCTGCTGCCTGCAGCAAGAACCTTGCAGTGAGGACCACAAACAAGTCTCTGAATCTGAAGAACAACAATCTGATGATGGAGCCCAGAACCTACAACTACCTGAACTGTCTGTTGACCAGCTTATGACTGATGATGACCAAACTACTGAACAAAATCTGCAGACTAACAGAGCTGTGGTGGAGCAATCCACTATCAAACAAGTCCTGCTGAAGCTCTTTAAACCCCCAAACTTCTGCACACCGAGGAGCAAGAGGAGCCAGGACTTTGATGACGAGATGGTGGAGCACATCCACATGCTGCTCCAAAAGGAGGCTAAGAAGTACGGGAAGAACCGGATCTTTCTTGAACACCTCAACCGCCTCAAAGACCCGAAAGAAGAGGTCAAAATGAGCAGGATACTGCATCGGCCAATCAAAGCCAGACTGAGAGACGTTTTGCCGAACACCCGCCTGAAGAGAGATGACCTCATGGAGGACGCTCAGGCTGCTTTGTCAGCCTGCAGTCTCATATCTTCAGAGATCATGAACTATCTCAAGCCATCTGTGAGTTTTGCGCCTGACACAAAGCCAGGAGACGAGACCCCATACAGCCTCAACATCCCCATCAAGAGGGAAACGACAGAACCAGGCAGAGAGCTGACCCAGCTGGAGCTGCATGCTCAGGAGCAGCAGGCAGGAACCAGAGAGAAGGTCCATACAGAGGAAACCAAGAGGAACAGAATCATCTCTTGGTTCTGTAAACCTTTCAAGAAAAATAAATAGAACAAGAAACAAAGACAATAAGCCCAAGCATCAACAGCTGGGGCTCACTGCAAAATAAAATTTGGCTTTTGCCAGCATTAAGTTGTTGTTGTAGTTGTGAATGTGTTGCAATGAAATGTGTTTAAATGCATCATTGAAGTCAAGGATTTATGTTGTATGGCAGCTAAATGTCAAGGTCCAGCTCACATCAGCTTATGGGTCTGTGTTCTTCTCAAAGGGCTTGTAACTCTTTACACCCAATACAAGTCAACTCTTTGTGTTTCAAAAATCAAATAATAAGGCCTACATTTAAAACTCACTTACAGAGTGGTTCCTTGCAGCCTGCAGCCCTGGTAATAAATAATAATCTGAAGTAATATTAATAGATATAATCTTTAGTAACTGATTATCAACAAGTCTTTGCTGACTAAATGCAAAAATCAAATGGTCAAAAACTAGATCTGGCTCCAGAGGTCAAACAGCAGACAGTGTTGCTTGGTTTCACAGCAGTTTTCTTAAAGCGATCCTGCTTCTTCCTCAGGACACTAAACTGCTCATATTTGTGACAGTTCAAATATCAGGGGTTGAATTCAGGCCCTTGAACCTTGAACCTTCTTATATAATGTGTTGATGCAGGTGTTCCATTCATCTTGATATTTCACTGATACAGTAACACTCATTTACTTATTTTGATTTATCAGCCTTGTTGGTGTGCAATTGTGTTTGTAGACCGCCCATCCATTATCTTGACCGCATATCCCGTTTTGGGTCACGGGGGGCTGGAGCATATCCCAGCTGACTTTGGGCGCAAGGCAGGTTACACCCTGGACAGGTCGCCAACCAATCACAGGGAAAACATGGAAAGACAGACAACCATTCACACACACACACTCACACCTAAGGGCAATTTAGTGGAACTAATTAACCTGGAGTGCATGTTTTTGGACTCTGGGAGGAAGCCAGAGTACCTGGAGAGAACCCACACATGCACGGGGAGAACATGCAAACTCCACACAGACAGACTCCTCCTGGTCAAATATTAATCCAATACAAGTGGAAATTGTTCCATTAGATTATTACTTGGGTTAAAGTCAGGGTGCGAATTGCTATGTTTTGACATCTATTGTAATTTTGTGATAACTGATTACTTTTGTGAATACATTAACTAATTAAAATACATTTTAATGTACATTTCAATGTGTTGGAGAGAGGTTGTTTCAGAAAAAGGAATATTCTTTATTTTTGTTTGCAAGCTTTCCAAAAATTTGTGACATTTTTTTGGAGATATCCCCCCCTCTGTTTTTTTCACAAATCACACCCTGGATACAGTGTTTAACCCAGATGTTGGGACTATAATCTGGAAAAAGGTTTGTCATGGACATGTGACCCACAGTGGAGCCAACATCCTCACAACTATCAGCATTACCACAGGATGAGCTCAACTAGCAAACTGGTAGCTACAAGGTAGGGGCATTGACAGGGATTTTGGGCCCCATGAAAATGTCAATTGCATTAAGCTCCACCATTCCACTACTGCAAAGTCTCTTATATTAGGTCTTATATTTGGGGTACGATCATCCAGTCTCTTCTTCAGCTGGTCCCAGACGTGCTCTATGGGGTTCAGGTCAGGGGACATTGCTGGCCATACCATATGAGGCACTCCGACTTCCTGAAGTCGAGCTGTGACAATTCTGGCACGATGTGGTGGAGCATTATCATCCATGAACAGAAAGTTGGGGGTGTGCTGGCGGAATTGGGGGATGATGATGGGTTCTATGATGTCTCTGAGGTAAGAACGTGCAGTGACTGAGCCATCTACAATAACCAAATCTGTTTTGCGCTGACTGGTGATGCCCGCCCAGACTGTTGCACCTCCACCACCAAAGCGAACCCTGGGGACCATGTTGACCTCGGCGTATCGCTCACCTCGCCTTCTCCAGCAACGCTGACGACCATCATTTCTGTGCAGGGTGACCCGACACTCATCAGTGAACAGGACGGTAGACCACTGCTGCATTGTCCAGGTCACATGGTCTTGTGCCCACTGCAAACGTTCACGGCGGTGTCTTGGTGTCAGTGGAGTCACCTGCAACTGTCGTCTGGCAGTCAAGCCAAAGCGGTGGAGTCGGTTGCGAATGGTTTGTCTGGAAACCCTAGTACCCCTCACATCTCGTAAACGGGCCTGCAGCTGTGTGGCAGTTGCATAACGATGTCTGAGTGCATAGGTCCTTAGGTACTGGTCATCGTTGCAGTCTGTCACTCGTGGGGCTCCACTCCTGGGTCTGTCACGAACTCTGCCAGTAGTTCTGTGTCTTGATGCAAGTCTGCTGATGACACTTTGAGACACACCAAGTTCACGAGCAACATCTGACTGCCTGCCACCGACCCGAAGGCACGCTATGGCCAGGTGGCGCTGCTCGTCCGTTAAGTGACGTCGTGTGTTCATGGCTGTTTGAATGATGAGCTTGGAATGACTTACTGACAATACCAGCTTTTATACCCACAGAATGTTGACATTGATGCCACATTGAAAAGGGTTGTCTTTTGTATTTTTTGGTATTGGACCCAATATGTATGGCACACTGTACACAGTGAGACCATTACGTGGAAAACACAAAATGAGGTGTGTCTATCACCCCAATACAATTGCCTCCCTATCCCCAAAATCTCTGAAGTGAAACAAACACCGTATGTGTGAAATCCACTGAGTCTCTCACAATATCCCTAACTTATTGTGAGTAGTGTATAAACCCAGCAGACCATCGTATGGTGAAATATGTATTTCCATATGAAGCACAGTTTAAACAAACGTGACCAGCTTGGACTGAATGAATGTGGGAGGAGCGTGCAGTTCAGTGGACCTGCACTCGACAATGCAGCCCGGAGGAGTCAGCGCAGATCCTCTGAACTTTCAGCACAGAGCGCCTCGTCAGAAGTTGATACAATAAATATAAAATTGCGTATTGTTCAGTTCACAGGGCGTACCGAACCATGACCACTGTATCGAACAGTTCAATACAGATACACGTTTTGTTACACCCCTAGTATATATTTATATAGGGTGGAGAGAGGATACTACCCCACCTTTCCTACAAGTTACTTAAGTTTTCATCATAACATGGGAAAAGTACTCTGATTAGATGTAATCTGAATGCTTTTGTGGGAGTACTCTGATAACATGTAATCTGATGACTTTAGGAACAGTTACAGGATGGTAGTCTTTCTGATTAGTTTGGCCAAAGAACTCTGATCATTACAGGCATGTCAATTGTGTGGTGGTTAGCACTGACAATCTTCAACAAGATAATTCTTGGTTCACATCCTGGACCGAGGCTTTCAATGTGAGAAACATTTTTTTCACACTGTCAAACATGTGCTTTTAAAAATGTTTCAATGAAAACACCTAAATCTCAGTTAGATATGCACTGCCAGGCAGGCCTGTGGTGAGGTGGCAGGACCTGCCTGCTTTCAGTGATATAGTTTAGGGTTCAAATCCTGGACAGAGACCTATTGTGTGGTATACAGGTAATGTTTTCATCACTAAGGAGACAAGCTTTGCTTTGGGAGTGCCATTAAGATATACATGAAAAGATCAAAGAGACAAACAGAGGCAAAGTGGACAGGGCTGCTGCCTGAATTCAATGCAACTGTGATATCATCACATTCCATAATAATGTAACTTTGTGATGTCACAGTAAAAAAAAATCTGTTTCAGGAGAAACTTTCAAATGTCTCATTTCACACAAACCCTCTCTACAAGCAAGTCACTGTTTGATCGTGTCTGCTCGTTGTGTTCGATTGAGTTTGAACTTTTGCTTCTTGCAAACTTTCACTGGTATCCACTTTGTTGAGATGATGAACTCCAACATGCAGAGAGCTGAGGCTCAAACCGGCGGCAGCTTCAAGGCTTCCCCTGTGGAAGACGCTTCCAGCATTTCTGTCCCCGCTGTGGTCACTGTCAGCCCTGACCTGGTTGAGGATCTGCTGGTCCAACTGCTACTGAAGCTGTACCCTCTGGAAAGCTACACTAGCGCTTATCTAGAGCAACAACAACTGCTGACACTCTGTCTCCACTTGAGTGCAACAACTCTGGAGACCATGAGGAAAGACCCTGGTGTCTCTGTGGACGAAGACCTCCCTCCTCCTTCCTGTGAGGTTTGGAAAGCTGTCGCATTTCTCGTCTGCAGCGTCATGGAGAGGTTTGGGACAACGAACAGGATAAGGAAGCTAGCGGTGAACAAAGACCCGGCACTCCTGAGATTCATCCCGGACCAAATCATTGAGACTGTCCTTCAAATCTACAAGGACCAGTCTGAAGACGTGTGGATTCCCCCACAGATACCCTTTGATGAAGACGGCCTGCTGTTCTCCCAGTTTCTTCCTGAAAACATCAAGGAGGAAATGTTGGAGCAGTATGGACCCTGGATAAGACACATGAAGATCTTCCAGAGAGCGTTCCCAAAAACATGTGAAGAGGAGGAGAAAACTGCAGATGATACCTGCTGCCTGCAGCAAGAACCTTGCAGTGAGGACCACAAACAAGTCTCTGACTCTGAAGAACAACAATTTGATGATGGAGCCCAAAACCTACAACTACCTGAACTGTCTGTTGACCAGCTTATGGCTCATGATGACCAAACTGCAGAACAAAATCTGCAGACTAACAGAGCTGTGGTGGAGCAATCCACTATCAAACAAGTCCTGCTGAAGCTCTTTAAACCCCCAAACTTCTGCACACCGAGGAGCCAGAGGAGCCAGGACTTTGATGATGAGATGGTGGAGCACATCCACATGTTGCTCCAAAAGGAGGCTAAGAAGTACGGGAAGAACCGAATCTTTCTTGAACATCTCAACCGCCTCAAAGACCCGAAAGAAGAGGTCAAAATTAGCAGGATACTGCACCGGCCAATCAAAGCCAGACTGAGAGACGTTTTGCCGAACACCCGCCTGAAGAGAGATGACCTCATGGAGGACGCTCAGGCTGCTTTGTCAGCCTGCAGTCTCATATCTTCAGAGATCATGAACTATCTCAAGCCATCTGTGAGTTTTGCGCCTGACACAAAGCCAGGAGACGAGACCCCATACAGCTTCAACGTCCCCATCAAGAGGGAAACGACAGAACCAGGCAGAGAGCTGACCCAGCTGGAGCTGCATGCACAGGAGCAGCAGGCAGGAACCAGAGAGAAGGTCCATACAGAGGAAACCAAGATGAACAGAATCATCTCTTGGTTCTGTAAACCTTTCAAGAAAAATAGATAGAACAAAAAACAAAGACGATAAGCCCAAGCATCAACAGCTGGGGCTCACTGCAAAATAAAATTTGGCTTTTGCCAGCATTAAGTTGTTGTTGTAGTTGTGAATGTGTTGCAATGAAATGTGTTTAAATGCATCATTGAAGTCAAGGATTTATGTTGTATGGCAGCTAAATGTCAAGGTCCAACTCACATCAGCTTATGGGTCTGTGTTTTTCTTAAAGGGCTAGTAACTCTTGACACCCAATACAAGTCAACTCTTTGTGTTTCAAAAAGAAAAGAATTAGGCCTACATTTAAAACTCACTTACAGAGTGGCTCCTTGCAACCTGCAGCCCTGGTAATAAATAATAATCTGAAGTAATATTAATAGATATAATCTTTAGTAACTGATTATCAACAAGTCTTTGCTGACTAAATGCAAAAATCAAATGGTCAAAAACTAGATCTGGCTCCAGAGGTCAAACAGCAGACAGCGTTGGTTGGTTTCACAGCAGTTTTCTTAAAGTGATCTTGCTTCTTCCTCAGGACACTAAACTGCTCATATTTGTGACAGTTCAAATATCAGGGTTTGAATTCAGGCCCTTGAACCTTGAACCTTGAACCTTCTTATATAATGTGTTGATGCAGGTGTTCCATTCATCTTGATATTTCACTGATACAGTAACACTCATTTACTTATTTTGATTTATCAGCCTTGTTGGTGTGCAATTGTGTTTGTAGACCGCCCATCCATTATCTTGACCGCGTATCCCGTTTTGGGTCACGGGGGGCTGGAGCATATCCCAGCTGACTTTGGGCGCAAGGCAGGTTACACCCTGGACAGGTCGCCAACCAATCACAGGGAAAACATTGAAAGACAGACAACCATTCACACACACACTCACACCTAAGGGCAATTTAGTGGAACTAATTAACCTGGAGTTCATGTTTTTGGACTCTAGGAGGAAGCTGGAGTACCTGGAGAGAACCCACACATGCACAGGGAGAACATGCAAACTCCACACAGAAAGACTCCTCCTGGTCAAATATTAATCCAAGACAAGTGGAAATTGTTCCATTAGATTATTACTTGGGTTAAAGTCAGGGTGCGAATTGCTATGTTTTGACATCTATTGTAATTTTGTGATAACTGATTACTTATGTGAATACATTAACTAATTAAAATACATAATGGCTACATTTCAATGTGTTGGAGAGAGGTTGTTTCAGAAAAAGGAATATTCTTTATTTTTGTTTGCAAGCTTGCCAAAATTTTTGACATTTTTTTGGAGATATCCCCCCCTCTGTTTTTTTCACAAATCACACCCTGGATACAGTGTTTAACCCAGATGTTGGGACTATAATCTGGAAAAAGGTTTGTCATGGACATGTGACCCACAGTGGAGCCAACATCCTCACAACTATCAGCATTACCACAGGATGAGCTCAACTAGCAAACTGGTACCTACAAGGTAGGGGCATTGACAGGGATTTTGGGCCCCATGAAAATGTCAATTTCATTAAGCTCCACCATTCCACTACTGCAAAGTCTCTTATATTAGGTAGAACCCCTCCCAGTCAATAGGTCATTGGAATTAGTCTAACTTTTCTGCTCCAATCAGGGCTTTTGACAGGTGGTCTCCAAACTTGACGTGCTGAAAACACCAGAAAGAGCTACACTTTGTGGACTTTGTTTCATGCAATGCAAATCATTGTGCAGGAAGATGGTGGAATGTGAACTAGAAAATAGTTTTTTTACTGAATGGGGAAGCTAAGATGGCATGTTTTGAATTTGGTAAAGATGAAAATAAACTGAATTCGAGCTGGGAAAACTTTTATTAACATTTTTATTAAGAAATAATACTTTTTGAAGTTATAATTTTAGAGCTTTTACATCTTTATGAGAGAGGAGAGGACAGTGGGTAGAGGCGGAAACTGGGAGAGAGAGTGGGGGAGTGACATGCGGGAAGGCAGCCACAGGCTGGATTTCGAGCCCGGGCTGCCAGCTATATGGGCGCGTGATCTAACCATTAGGCTAAATCTGTGCCCAAATATTACATTATTAATATCTATCAAAAACCTGTTTCCCCTCTGGGAGACATACACAAACAGATTGCACTTTAGATTACAGTGCAACCTATATTCAGATTTCTAGGGTACTTATTTCAGCCCCAAATTAGATCCTTTCCTAAATTCTATTTGAAGTACTTTGAGTGCTTAACACTAACCATACTATAACCATTTTGCAGAGTCATGTGTAAATGGTTGTTTCAAATCCAAATTCATAAAAACGTTAAATGTTGGTGAAATAATTTGGTCTAGTGTACCTGCATCTTGTTGCATATATAAATATAGAAGAAGAAGAAAGGTACTTTATTGAAATTCAATTTTTTCACTCATGCTATATTGGACATGCTACACATACAGTTTTTTGGTATATACATACAAATGCACACACATGCAGTGAGCATGCTTAGGGAGAGATGTCAGAGTGAGGATACTGCCATCAACCAGCGCACCCCGAGCAGTTGGGGATTCGGTGCCTTGCTCAAGGGCACCTCGGCAGTGCCCAGGCAAGTGAACCAGCACCTCTCCAGCCACCAGTCCACTTGCCAAGCTTCATCCATACTGGGACTCGAACCAGCAACCCTTCGGTTCCCAAGCCCAAGTCCCTATGGACTGAGCTACTGCCGCCCCCGGCAGTGACCAGATGTGTCATGTTTAAAAGATGTTATGGACTAAAAATGAAAAGCAGCTAGTGACTCATCCAGTATGTGGCTAGATGTTAAATGATATAATGGGTAACTTGACAATAGAGCATTGCAGTTGCAAAATTGACACCTGTGTGGTACCTAGTTCTTCATATTTTAAGCTTATGGTACAAGACCTAGCTACTGTTGAGTTTGGGATGAGAACATATTCATTGTAGACTTATCTGGCAGAAGTGTTGTTGAGGAAAGAGCGTTTGTGTGAATGCAATAATTACCGGCTCTGTTAGGGCTAATGTGGACAGTGTTCAAGAGAATGACAGGTCCAACGAAATCATCATCATTATGAATAATAGAAGCAAGCAGGGGGATAATGTGGACTCCACGAACACTCAAAATTCAACGCAGAAGAAAATCTAACAAAACACTACAATTCTTGATGAAGTCAGTAACCCAGATAAAAACAATGTTTCCATATTTAAAAATAATAATGCAGGATTTTTATGGATTAGAGGCATTAGAATGTGCTGACTTGCAACTGCATGAATAACAAGGACTACAACTGAAAAGCAGCGAGTGACTCATCCCATGGTAATTATATAATGATGGTTTCAGCTGGCTCTTGGCTTTTTGCAGATAACAAGGTATTAGAAATGATGAAAGGCCCAAGAGATTGTAAGAACTCAAGCCAACAAATTGACAGTCTACATCCAACTGCCAGGGCTAGGTTGCACCATTAATTGCGTGTTAATGAAAGGAGCTGGAATAAAACAAAATAACATTAACAGATAACCATACGTGTTTCTTTTATGGTAGAGATGTATTCACAAAATCAGTCCCCCATTTAAATTTCAAACACGTTAAGTGTCACAACCAAAGTCAGCACATCCATTATTTGTTCCTGCTTAATCAAAAACCTAACGTTGGCATTTGGGAAAAATGCCTCAAAGCCACAGACACAAGGATGGATTTTGATTAGCTGCGATTGGTTTTCTGCTGGGGAGAGCAACATTTTTATCCTATGACTTCATTAATAACAGATCTTAAACTCTCTCCTGATTAATTATTCATAGGAACACAGTTGAGATTAATGTGCTCAGCTTTGAGATTTCAAAATATTTCATTTCCCCCTTTGATTCCTCCGTTAAATTAACATTAATGAAACCATCAGAGTGCAAGTAAACAAACTTCATAGCATCTCCCTGCTGCTTGAGAGGACTCAGTGCAGTTTCATTTTTTCTCATGTTTATCCATCAGAGGGAAGATTGTCGCTGAACAGCATTATTTGGGAGGGGATTCAAAATCTATTTACGATAGTAAGCACTGACCAGCTATCAGCTCTGCTCCTCATTGTAGCATCCAATTTGATCAAAGAAAAAAACAACCCAATACTACCATCCCCTTCCCTTTAGTATGTTTGTCAGACTGTGTGTGTGTTTGTTTGTGCATGTTTATCAGGGAAAATGAAGCAGGGATTCAGTCAATTATATCAAGAGATTAATTTGCATGGGGTAAATATATCTGCTTTAAGGTCACATGAGTATTAAGGTAGTTTAAAAGGACTGTATTTAGTAATTGGGTAACACTTTACAATAAGGGTCCCTAAATCAGCATTAGTTAATGCATTATTAAGCATTAATTAACAGTTTAATAATAGTTTAATAATCATCATAATGTATTACCTAACATTAACTAACACATTAGTTAGTGCATTAATAAGCAGTTAATTAATGTCCACTGCTCAGAGTTAATTAATACATTATTAAGCATTAATAAAAGTTACAATACTTAATTAGTTAACCATTAGTGAATGCTTTCTGGACCCTTATTGTAAAGTGTAACACATGCATCACTTAAGTAACACATTATAAATGCTAAACTGCCTCATTAGCATCAGCATAAGCATAAGCGTGTGCATCAATTTTAAGTGTCCTCTGGAAACACTTGTGTTGTGTTGCTGTCTATTTGCAGCGCGTTTTTCTAATGTATTGTGTTGTGGTCTTTGCATCGCGTTTTCTAAATGCTGCGCATGTGTTGTCAAATTGATGAAGATGTTTTCTTAATTTGCTTGTGTTTTGTCTTTTTGCATGTGTTTTCTTAAGTTGCAGTGCTGTGAGCTCTCAGGGCCACCGTACTTCTCTGTGCCAGTTGAGATGTTATCTGTGATTATCTGTTTTATTCTAAATAAAATGTGTTGAATTCTTTATATGTGTTGCTTCAACTACATTTCAACTCATTTTGCTTCAGCGTATGTGTTACCTAAGGGATACATGTGTTACACTTTACAATAAGGGTCCAAAAAGCATTCACTAATGCTTAATTATGGTTAAGTAATGCTTATGAGGCAGTTTAGCATTTATAATGTGTTACTTAAGTGATGCATGTGTTACACTTTACAATAAGGGTCCAGAAAGCATTCACTAATGGTTAACTAATTAAGTTTTGTAACTTTTATTAATGCTTTATAATGTATTTATTAACTCTGAGCAGTGGACATTAATTAACTGCTTATTAATGCAATAACTAATGTGTTAGTTAATGTTAGGTAATACATTATAACGATTATTAAACTATTATTAAACTGTTCATTAATGCTTAATAATACATTAACTAACGCTAATTAAGGGACCCTTATTGTAAAATGTTACCAGTAAGGGGACTGTATTTAGTGTTTTCTATAGTCTTCCGACCACTCATTTTTTCACTTTCATCTGTTGCTAAGCGCCGTTCAAGTGGCTGCTTGTTGCAGCAGCTCTCTCTTCATTTTCTTTTTTTGACTTTTTTTCATATCTGTTAAGTTATCTTTGAATTTGGAGCCTATCATGACTTTTAATGACTCATTTGTTGGCCATAGACACCAAACCGGCTACGTTTGCTGTGGTGTTTTTACTGTTTTTGTTCCTGTGTGTGTCCGGAGATCCTATAGTGTAACCATGGTCGCATTGTTTACATATGAGATCAGCTGTTAGCAGCCCGTAGCATGTCAATGCTAAACGATGCTAGGTCCGATGTTCCTTGCGGGCTAAGGAGAAGGATGCAAGGACAACGTGCTGGTACTGAGGTGCAAGTTAAAAAAGACGACATTGACCTGTCCTTCCACCCACCGTTATGGGGAATGTAAGATCTATCTATGATAAGGTGGACATGCTAACAGAGCTAACACTAGACACGAACGCCACTTTGGAAGGATTTCACCTGCTGTGGGCGGACAGGATACAGGAGAGCAAGACTGGACTAACTGTTGAAGAAGGCCAGCTCAGTCCTGGACCCTGTGGAGGTGGTGGCTGACAGGAGAATTATGGACAAGCTGTCGTCTCTGATGAACATTTCTTTTCTATATATATTCTTGTTGAAATTCTTGTACTGCACACCTTCTTGTTTGCTGCTGTAACTCCATGAATTTCCCCATTGGAGGATGAATAAAGGAGTATTTTATCCTATCTTATCTATCTCTTACATGTCACATTCACACCACACTCATACACTGATGACAGAGGATGCTATGCAAAGCGCCCATCAGCATTAACTAATCCTGTGCATGCACTGCCACCAAGGCTGTTGAAGTGTCTTGCCTGAGGACACTACAACATGCAGACAGCAGGACCTGGGATCCAGCCCCCAGCCTTCTGCCCCTCTGTTTACACAGACATGGTGACAGTTTCCCTTCAGATATAACAGTAATATTTTGACAGGTGGAATGCAACAAGTTTTAGTAATATGCACTAGATCAAAAAGACTTATTTACAACTTTTGGCAGTCTCTAAAAAGCAAACCAGCCAGATTGATTTAAACAGGGTTTCATGAAAAAAAATGGGTAAATAGGAAAAACCTGCATTAAAGTCTGTTGACAGAACCTTGACAGTTAAAGTAACAGTGTTTTCGTCCTGTGTTTGAACTTTGTGCACATATTTCTTTTTATCACAGCTGACTGCTCTTTCCAAGTCTCCGTGTGAGTATCACAGAGCTTGGGGCTCATATTTCAACAATACAGCAAATGAAAGGGAATTATTTATTTTTGCACTCAAGAACAGCAGTTCCAACACACATTAGTCCAAAAAGGTGGTTTTTGGTTTAAGAGGCCACCGTACCCCTGATTGATCTCACCGTCAGCAGTGAATGTCTTCTTGATGTGGTTTGTGGTTGAACCTCGTCCATGTACAACGTCAATGGCCCCATTTCTGTCTGCTACAGTGTTTGATCTATGACTGGAAATTGGGTTCTATATATTTCACTCAGTCATTTCTTTCTACAGAAAGTATGCTGAAAACCAGAGTGTTTGATGTACAGCCACATGTTGCCTCAGACTCTCTTGGCAGTGGGACTCAGTAAAGCTTCCGTGCGAGCTTCTCATTTTCCCTTGCAACTTAATTGTGTGTGTCCAAACTTGAAGTCATCTGACTCTGCATAGTCCTTTAGCTCTAAAGATTAGGTCTGTACTATAACATACAATATATTATTACCCAGCAGTGTTGATTGATTGATGGATTGATGGATTGATGGATTGATGGATTGATGGATTGATGGATTGATGGATTGATTGTGTTGACCTTACTTTGATTGGTTGGACAATGGTTTTAACTCTCAACAGTAAAAGAGACTACAGGAACATCCTGATCACACACATCATGTTAAATCAATCCATTGAAAGACTTCTGGCACATTTCAGCTCTGCCTGTTGACACTTTGGCGAAAACATCTTGTCTTATTCTGGGATTCTAATCTGCACGACCACCTCTCACTACACATGAACCCCTTTCATAGTACAAAAGACATCAGAAAACACATCATCTTTCACAGTTTTTGTACAGTTTTAAATATTTTTTCTGCACAGCCTGACAATAGGCAGGATAACGAGTACTGAGGTTATGCAAATAAAAATCCAAAGGAGGTGCACAGGACCTTGGCCTAAAGTTGACTTAATTGTTGCATGACTGTCTATCAAATTGAAGATCCTGATTGTTTTTGTTTTTTTCTATGTGTCAGCCAAATTGTTAGATGCCCAAGATTCAATACGATTGTCCAATAAGCACGGGTAACACTTTACAATAAGGGTCCCTTAATTAGCGTTAGTTAATGCATTATTAAGCATTAATTAACAGTTTAATAATAGTTTAATAATCGTTATAATGTATTACCTAACATTAACTAACACATTAGCTAATGCATTAATAAGCAGTTAATTAATGTCCACTGCTCAGAGTTAATTAATACATTATTAAGCATTAATAAAAGTTACAAAACTTAATTAGTTAACCATTAGTGAATGCTTTCTGGACCCTTATTGTAAAGTGTAACACATGCATCACTTGAGTAACACATTATAAATGCTAAACTGCCTCATAAGCATTACTTAACCATAATTAAGCATTAGTGAATGCTTTTTGGACCCTTATTGTAAAGTGTAACACATGTATCCCTTAGGTAACACATACTCTGAAGCAAAATGAGTTGAAATGTAGTTGAAGCAACACATATAAAGAATTCAACACATTTTATTTAGAATAAAACAGATAATCACAGATAACATCTCAACTGGCACAGAGAAGTACGGTGGCCCTGAGAGCTCACAGCACTGCAACTTAAGAGAACTAATGCAAAAAGACAAAACACAAGCAAATTAAGAAAACATCTTCATCAATTTGACAACACATGCGCAGCATTTAGAAAACGCGATGCAAAGACCACAACACAATACATTAGAAAAACACGCTGCAAATAGACAGCAACACAACAGAAGTGTTTCCAGAGGACACTTAAAAGTGATGCACACGCTTATGCTTATGCTTATGAGGCAGTTTAGCATTTATAATGTGTTACTTAAGTGATGCATGTGTTACACTTTACAATAAAGGTCCAGAAAGCATTCACTAATGGTTAACTAATTAAGTTTTGTAACTTTTATTAATGCTTAATAATGTATTAATTAACTCTGAGCAGTGGACATTAATTAACTGCTTATTAATGCACTAACTAATGTGTTAGTTAATGTTAGGTAATACATTATGACGATTATTAAACTATTATTAAACTGTTAATTAATGCTTAATAATGCATTAACTAACGCTAATTAAGGGACCCTTATTGTAAAGTGTTACCAGCACGGGTATATTATTGACCTGATGGTAACACCATTGCTCAAAGTTCATCTGAATCACAAACAAGTACAAAATTCATCCCTGTGTGCAAATGTTTGTGTTCCAAAGGTTTTTGATTGCATGCTGAACATTTTAAGATGTGATTCAAGTCATGGATTTGATGTGCACATTATCTGTGATAATAAACTGTTGGCATTGCTCTTACATTTTTGGAAATATTTCAGTCATTGTAGTGTATTTGCATGTAATGAACAATTGGACTTTTGGACTTCGTCTTTAAATTCTGTGTGTTTTGTGTTTTTCATGTCCACACATTTGTTTCTGTTCTTTCGGCATCTGTTATGTCACAATCATGTTAGAAATCAAACCATCAGTCTTTATTCTGCTCTGGATGCTAACCTCCTCTCTTTTATAGTCCTATTGTTAATTTTATTTCCAGCCATTATTCAATTTTTATCAGTGTCACATCTCGCAAAGCATTTATTGTCAATAATTACAGCTGCTTCAATAAATGAATCCGCCTGCGCACAGTGCTGTCCCTGTGCCTCACAGTGCTCTTAAAGTGCTGGCTCATATTGTTTTTAATACAAATGAAACCAGTCTTTAAAGGATTCAAGCATTTTATGGATGTCACACCATGATTGAAAAAAGAAAAAAAAACCTTGTTAATCAACAAATTCCAAAAGCAATTACATTCCCTCAAAAGTATTAAGCAGAGGAAATTACTTTTTCAGAAAATGCTGTTGCGAGTTGGGAGCTGTAGCAACATTTTGCTGGATGCCATGGAGTGCAGGACATCATTCAGGGATTTAAGGATAGAAAGTTCTCCAGGAAGAGGTGAATTAAATTTGGAAGCATCATGGTTGACTTACTGGGGGTATTTCTGGAGATTGGGACAATGTGCAGGGACCTCTCACTCTGAGGATGGATACACAAGAGGTCAGGTGTTTGGGTCATTTCCCCTGCTTGCTTCAGTTCTGGAAGGATTTCTGTGTTATTGACCGGGGGGGCAGCTGGCAGACTTTTTGCAATCAGACTCTGCCTCGGGCTGCTGTCGGGGGCACAAAGAGGAATATTTCCAATGCAGCCAGAAACACTGTCTCTGTAGGATTGCTATATGTCACGTGTTTCTTAAAGACTCATGTATTCCATTTGAGTCTGAGCATGTTAATCTCATAGCATTTGTTAGCATAGTTGAAGCCCATTTGTTTTTAGGTGTATGCAACATCAGTTTATAGCTCCTTTATCATATTCAATCCACCTGCCTCTTCCATTCCAGCACAATATTTCTAATATTAACTTCATTCATTTTTTTTTGTCAATTACATTTGCTTGCAGCACTGTGTAATACACCATAATAATTTATCTTGCATTATTGAATTTACTCATTACTTTGAGGTTGGCTGAATCTTTACTCACATAACAGAAAATGTGTAAAGGGAAAAGTAATAACAGCATAAAAAGTTTTTTTGGAGTCAAAATCGAAAGCGATGGAGTAATAATTAATTTGAGACAAAGATTTACCTTCATTACCCGTTCAGAGGGCACATTATTTACAGCAGGAGAAGGCATATTAAAAACATTTTCCTCTTCATTACTTCCTCTATAGCCTGACTGAAGTTAATAAATGGGCTAGGCTTTCTTTATCTTATTTTTTTCAGGGGATATATTATTATATTACAGCCCACATTTACAAAACCTCCTCTAGTTGAAAGTCTACTTAGAGGGAAGATGGATTGGAATTTGGATTATGTAGACAATGGTAATTCCCTGAGCAGCGCTGTGAATACTACGCATGTGAGTGCGTGGGGGGGTGTATGTGTGTTTCATGGAGTGTGAATATAGTGGAGTGTGTGTTGTTTCTAATGACAACAGTATTGATATTACCTCTGGTTCTGCCTTAAACTCTCTATCTGATATTATTACAAGGCTTCCTTGCTATTCTGTCGATAACATGTGTTTGACACTTGATTCTGATAGGTCAAAACCCCACAGCAATGGTAAGTAAGACTAAATGGCAAGAGCAATCTCTTTTTTCTGCATGAGTGGGTTAAAATTATCACATAGTTTGGGGAAGGGTGAACTGAACGGCCCAATTTGCAGCAATTTCGGGGCCTCACTTGTGAGTTTTATTCACTCTGGAGACACCACACAACTGCTCACATTCTGGCAGGTCTAGCAAGGTAAAGAGGGTTGCAGAGTAACCCTGGACTTCTACCAGATCCGTGTCCGGTCCGGTCCGGGTTTGTGCTCTCTAATCCGTCAACACCCACCAGTTGAGTTTTCAGAACGCAACACAGAGCAGCTGGAGTCATGTGACCAAGGTTTCCCCGTAGTAATAACTGCATTAATGAATACCCGACTCCTCTCCTCAGGCCTCTGAAAACCTCTGACCTGTTGACTCCAGACCTGGCTTTGCTTGTTATGACGGTTTGTTGTTGTAGTTAAAGCTAGGGTTGGTAGTCTCGGTAAACCAGCATGAATTTGAATGTAGCTTTTCCTCATGACTCCGTCTAACCCCTCCCCTCCTCCCTCGGAGCTCCTCCAAAACGACGCCCCCCCCGCTCACATGCACGAGCGCCGCTGATTCCCGACCATATGATCGTGACTGATTCAAAACCGGTCCTCACCAAAACATTCTCATAGTGAAAGTTAAAAACACAAACAAACATGGCTGCTGTTAGTACTCACAACTGTCATTCTAGCATTATCTAGTTGTACCGGTGACATGATATCAGGAGAAAAGTTATAACACATATATAATACTGTAACAGCTCTACTGTTTGTTAAACATGTTCAGTGTAGATGTTCTTAATTCCTACAGTGTTGACGGTCAGTGAAGGCATCAGGAGAGGTGTAGCGTGTGCGAGTGGGAGAGAGGAGAGACAAGAGGAGAAGTTCTTCATTCATTCAAACATTTATTGTTGTTTTGTTGGTTGTCGTGATCACAGCCGACAGTGACCGGTTATTAAAACTCAACGTGTTCACGAATCGGCTCGTCATCACTACAGCGTCCGGACGGACGCTACAATAAATATATATTTTCTGTAGGACTTACTGAACGTCATTAATTATTCTGCTTGTTGGTGAGAGCTTTTTAGACTCTGATCCGGACTACAGTCCTGAGCAAAGCACCTCATCAGGTCAGAGGGGACAGGCCCGAGGACGACCGAGAGGGGCAGTAAATAGAGTCAGGGGAAGTAGAGGCAGGAGACGGGGACTCGGAGGAGTGAACGCCGGGGAAATGTACGTGCAGGAGGAGGGCAGAACGGCAGGACGGGATATGATTGGTTTAAAATTTGGGGAGCCAAAAAACGGTGATTGGTTAGTGTTTTCCCAGGTTTACTCCGGCTGTAGATAGCATTTTTTTTTCACTCTTTTTTAGGAACACATTATGTATTGATTACCATCAGGACATAAAGATCATTTTAACCAGTATGACAAAAAGTGGATCTAAATCTGATTACCAACCCCAGCTTTAAGTGAAAAATGACCTGGTGATAACACAGAGTGTTTTATTCCAAAAGCTAAACAGATGTTTTCATTTAGTTTTGATGCCTGACTTCCTGTCCCGCTCGATTTTCTCTGTTGAGATTTATGAGTCAAAACAGAAGTCTTGTGTATCTGATCTGGACGGCTCAGGCGTGCCAGATCAGAGACGCAGCCGTAACGTAATGAAGCGGATCCAGTGGGAGTTAACACATTGACTAGAATAGAAACCTATCAGATCCGGTGCTGTGACGGATCAGACACGGACCGGACATGGATCAGGTGGAATCAAGAACTGTGTTTTACAGCAAGTCCAGTCAGATTTACGGCACCGTCATGCATTTGGCGTGGCTAAAGCTTCAGAGGATGCAACATTTGAAGGAGTTTTATGAATACATCAGTACAGATTGAAATGGGCAGAAACTCATATAAACACATTAGATATGAGTGCATGGTATCACAGAGGTGTAGCTTTATGAGCATGAAAAACACTTTACATTTTGTGTGTTCAGAGTTTCATTTACCTTTAGTCCTTGTATTTTAGGGGGTTTTAACACCATCCCACACATTGGGCCTCATTTATAAAATCTTGCGTTGAAACCAGTGCAGATATGCAGATATCAGCTTACGACGATGTTCACGTGTCATCTATGAAACGTACGTATCTGGGTCAATCACGGAGTACGCCGGATCAAGTGTAGATAAATGTGGCGGCTGAAAACAATTCATCATTTAAATATCACGCCTCTAACTGTTCTCGTTTCAGCCGGGATCACCCACAGAATTTGGACATGGGGGGACGCTCTACGTCAAAAAAAAAAAGGGAAACGTGTCTGAGCTAGAGATCAACACCATAGCACCATAGCCCTCCCCCTGGAGCTCCTCCAAAACGGCGCCCCGCTCACATGCAGGAGCGCCGCTGATTTGTGACCATGTGATGGTGACTGATTCAAAACCAGTCCTCAACACATGGTTTGTGTTTTGCACTAAGTCAACTCATGTCTCACTCAGCGGTAAGAAAACACCAAAACATTCTCATAGTGAAAGTTAAAAACACAAACAAACATGAAATGTACGCTTTGTAGGAGATTGGTTGATGTTTTCCCAGGTTTACTCCGGCTGCAGATAGCAGCTTTTTTTTCACTCTTTTTTAAGAACACATTATGTATTGATTACCATCGGGACATAAAGATCATTTGAACCAGTATAACAAAAAGTGGATCTAAATCTGATTACCAACCCCAGCTTTAAGTTTAATTCAGTTTCCTCCGGTGAATATCCATATTTTTGTTTTTCTGTTTAAATCACCAACAATATTTTCTATAGAGAGTTAAAGATGACATATCAAGCTTTTTTCATCAATATATATTGGTCTAAGAGGTCCCCAAAACATGTCTTTAAAGTTTATGCTCAAAAAAAACTTTGAAATCAGATTTTGGCATGCCTGAAAAACTCTCTTCTTCAGTCCTCCTCAGAACACTCTGTTTTCTCTCTGACCACGCCCCCTCAGGAAGTGGATGTGGCCTCGGCTCTCCAGCACGTTGATCTAATGTTTACACGTTGGCTGAATATACACGGCTGCTCACAGATAGCGTTACTTCAACCCTCTGAATCTGATCCAGAATCTGATCCTGACGGAGAGGCGCCTGCCGCAGGACCTTTCTGAACCATTGGTCATAGATTTAGTGTTTCTTGTTGTTTTATTTATCAGTATGTAGACGTGTGTCTTGGTACACAGCTACGAACATGTAGCTATGTGGCTATGCTAACTAGCGCTAGCACTTTTCCATGAAAAATAAAAATCATCCACTAGATCTTCAAATCTGCAGACGTGGGGAGTAAAACCGACCTCTGCCAGAAAGGCAGCAGGACCTTTCTGAAGGATTGGTCACAGATTCTGTGTTTCTTGTTGTTTTATTTGTTAGTATGTAGACGTATGTCTTGGTACACAGCTACAGCTACAGCTATGACATGTAGCTATGCTAACTAGCGCTAGCACTTTTCCATGAAAAATAAAAATCATCCACTAGATCTTCAAATCTGCAGACGTGGGGAGTAAAACCGACCTCTGTGTTTATTAAGACAGCCTACAACTAGCATGCCTCCCTCCTAAGCTCCTTGTTAGCACACGTGTGCAGGGAATGAAAAACGGAGGAGGGGTTGAGTTGTATTTTATACAGTCTATGGGCTGAACAAGCTCAGAGCTCTGACTCAGTGACAGACCGGATATTGTTGTGACGTATGAAAAACACTGAAAACTGAAACGGCTTGTTTCAGCACACATTTACAGAAAGGTGGAGAAATCAGAACAGGGGCAGAATGGATTCTTTTCATTCTCGGGGGGTTTGTAGACATGCCAGGGACACATATTTCAGGTAAAGAACCATTAAAAAGTCCATTTTGCATGATATGTCACCTTTAACTGTGCACATGGGAGTCCCAGTATGGACGAAGTTTGGCAAGTGGACTGGTGGCTGGAGAGGTGCTGGTTCACTTGCCTGGGCACTGCCAAGGTGCCCTTGAGCAAGGCACCGAACCCCCAACGGCAGTATCCTCACTCTGACATCTCTCCCTAAGCATGTTCACTGCATGTGTCTGTGAAGAAATCAGCAGACAGCTCGAGCTGCTCAACGTCAATTCAAAAGCATTCTGCAGGGCTCGATAGAGAGCAAAATGTAAAATACATTTTTGGTGTCATATCTAATTTAACGATCTAAATATTAATATGTCAGCCTCTGTAGGACTGTCTGAAAATGCACTGTAATATTACATGCTAATTCTCTTCCATTTGATACATGAGGGCCATTGTCTCTTGAGAAGCAGATTTCTTTGCATATCTGAGTGTGAGTCAGAGCCTTCAGCCATCAAATAAGAGTTATATGTGCGTTTCCAAGCTTTCGGAGTAGTTTGTTTTCTTTTCCTCTGGGCAGCCAACAAGTGAAGGAGACAGAAAATCAAACTGAAAGATGAAAATAAACATACTCATTATTTACTCAGTGTAGCTTTAAGTGTTTGAGAAAATATGCCGTCTGAATAATGCACTGTGAAGTTCTGGCTGAAGCCTCGGACATCTACAGCTACAACACACAAATGAAATAGGTTTAGTTTGAAGAAGCTATGTGAGTTACAGGCTAAGTGCAGTGTTTAGAGTTTTCAAAGCTTTCCACATGATAAATATTCAACTGGTCAGTTTGGAGTTGACCTGCTGTATGGCACAAGAGGTTAAAGAAATACTCAAATGCAATTTTCTTGGCTTTTAAACTTCATTTAGTTTAGAAAGTCAATGATTGAGGACAAGGGATTAAAGCCTAATGGGCTCTAATGAAAAAGAGAAGGTCAGTGCAACAAAAAAAAACACTGAACCTTTATGCAACCACAAGGTATTAGCTTTGGTAGTGTTAAAGGGCTGGTTGAATAAGACGTCAAATATAAGGGACTAATTCTTTTTAGTTGCATAAATATATTTTATAAATCAATGAAATCATATATAAATCAGTACATAATTTCAGGGTTGGTTGTATCTTCTACTACTTCAGTCTACTTCAGAATACACTATCATGGGGAAGACTGCTCATTGGACAGTTGTCCAGAACAGGGGTTCCCAAAGTGGGGGTCGGGACACCCTGGGGGGTCTCCAGACACTAATTGGTGGTGGCAAGATTATTATTATTTTTTTAAGTAATCTTATATTCTGTATATTACGGAGCCCCTAAAGTGACATGTGCAGAAATTTTTTTTTGGAAAGTATCTCGTGCGCACCAGATACTTTCTCGTGCGCACGAGATACTTTCTCGTGCGCACCAGATACTTTCTCGTGTGCACCAGATACTTTCTCGTGAGCACCAGATACTTTCTCGTGCGCACGAGAAAGTTTCACGTGCGCACGAGAAAGTTTCACGTGCGCACGAGATACTTTCTCGTGCGCACGAGATACCAAGTTAGCACTGGAGATCAACCAGTTTCGATCTAAAAATGACAGTACAGCAGTTAGTTGAGCTTTATTTCAACCTTGGGCTGCCTTGTATCTTGTTACATTTATATACGGACTGTTCAGTCTGCATTTATGAACTGTTTGTAATTTGTGAACCTCACTGCATTTGTGAATGGAATTTTTGAGACTGCAGGGCAATGTCTGTAACCAATCAGATGTCTCACTCCTATGCAGCCAATCATAGTGTAGATTCCAGGGTATGTGGTTGTGAAGCGATCCCTTTAGCCATGCCCGAGACCAGAGCGCACAGACCAGAGCGCACAGAGACCAGAGCGCACAGAGACCAGAGCGCACCGAGACCAAGACTAGTCGATATCATCCCGCATTTAGGCAGTTATTTAATGAGGACTATGTTTGATCCTTTGTTACAATGGGTAGCCTATCTGCAAACGTTTTATCCTCAGCCCGTTACTGTATTATTGATCAGTCTGACGTTCGTTTACCTGCATATGAAAAGTGCTTTAATTCCTTTAATTTGAACATTATACTGAAGAACTGACTTAGCTTTGGTAGCTTTGGTAGTCTTTGGTAGTCTTTGGCAAATCAAAGTGAACTTATTTTTATTGATCAGATATTATCTGTGGTAATAATACTGTTAAATGTGGTCACTAGATGGCGCCCTTGCTCTTTGTATTGTACTGTTCTGTCAAAGGTTACACTGTGCGTGCAGATGTGACGTCATCACACAGTATTTGCGCCCTGTTATGTTAATGAAGAGGAGAGCAGGAGATTATGTTTTATGCCAGGATATTCATGATGAAACCTCCTGTACGGCCTCAATAAATATGTCAAAGTCTAAAGAGTAGAGACTGACTCAAGCTTTGCTTATTCTCCACAGCAAGAAGACACCTGCGCACTCCAGTGCTTTACAAATACATTGAGCAATTTCCTAATCAGTGTTCTATTAACTTAGATATACCAGCAGTGTAAAACGGACTTCAGCAAATCTGGACCAAGCATAAAACATCATCATAGTGTTAACATAATGGGTTAAAGGAATTGAAGCACTTTTCATATGCAGGTAAACGAACGTCAGAATGATCAATAATACAGTAACAGGGTGAGGATAAAACGTTTGCAGATAGGCTACCCATTGTAACAAAGGATCAAACATAGTCCTCATTAAATAACTGCCTAAATGCGGGATGATATCGACTAGTCTTGGTCTCGGTGCGCTCTGGTCTCTGTGCGCTCTGGTCTCTGTGCGCTCTGGTCTCGGTGCGTTCTGGTCTCGGTGTGCTCTGGTCTCGGGCATGGCTAAAGGGATCGCTTCACAACCACATACCCTGGAATCTACACTATGATTGGCTGATACTTTCTCGTGAGCACCAGATACTTTCTCGTGCGCACGAGATACTTTCTTGTGCGCACGTGAAAGTATCTCGTGCGCACGAGAAAGTATCTGGTGCTCACGAGAAAGTATCTGGTGCTCACGAGAAAGTATCTCGTGCTCACGAGAAAGTATCTGGTGCTCACGAGAAAGTATCTCGTGCGCACGAGAAAGTATCTCGTGCGCACGAGAAAGTATCTCGTGCGCACGAGATACTTTCCAAAAAAAAATTTCTGCACATGTCACTTTAGGGGCTCCGTAGTATATTGCCATTACTGCATTTTTTTTTTAAAGTAATTCATTTAGAAATAAAACCTTGCAAATACATTCTTAATTAGTTTTCTGCCTTGTCTTTAGATGACTCCTAAGGTTAGAGTTAGTGATAGTTTACAGTTAATTTACATAAACATTAGTAACAGCGGTTCATTCATAACAGCACAGGAAACAAAGCCACATGTGCATGTAGGTTACTTTTCTGCAGACTGGCTAAATTAAGTATGAAGCTACATTTAATCACTTTAAGGGACAGTGGGGGTTGCAAGTCTTTGGCACCTATATTTTGGGGGTCGTGGGCTGAAAAGTTTTGGAACCAGTGGTCCAGAAGACAATCATCAACACCTTACACAAGGAGGGCAGCCACATAAGGTTATTTTTGAAAAGGCTGGTTCCTCACATGGTGCTGTATCCAAGCATACTAATGGAACGTTGACTAGAATGGAAAAGTGTGGTACTTCAGTGATATATTTAAATTCCATTTGACACAAAGTGCATTCTACTTTTGACCTGTCAACTGAGCCATTCAGACATTTTTTCTAAGTGAAGTGAACCCTTCAAAAGCACAGCAGTGTTGTTATTTTCCATTATGGTTGTAGCAGGAAGTGAGTGCTGCTTAACTACAGTGCACAGCAAGGGACTTCTTCTTGTTCTATGTTGGGTGGCGATCAGTGTTAAGGCGGATTATTACTTTTATTACTTATTACTGTATTGGAGTGTGGACTGCAGTAAACTGAAAGGGACAAAAGTACTATATCTGATTAAAAAATGTGTTTCAGATTGAAATAAATTAACGCTTTAAATGATGGAACTTCATATTGTGATTGATGAGTTAACCTTGATTACCATGAAATTATATTTCACATCTATCTGAAATACTGTCACTGTGATTTGTATGAACTCTGCAGCACCTGTGTGTCTTTTTGTCCAAAGAGAGGGATTCCTTCTTCCTGAGCCTTCACAGAGTCTATCCTTTTTTCCCCTGCCAGCTTTGTGTTTGTTTTGTTTTTAATGAGAATGTTCCTCGCCTGAATCAAGGGTCTTGGTACACACTGTCAACAACTGTACAGATTGTAACCCTTAAAACTCCATTAGCCATATATTTTGGCTAAACAAATATCTGACTTTTCTTGGCCCCTTTATGTTTGTTTTCCTTCCAATATTTATCGCAACTGTCATTCAGTTTATCAAGAAAGTGTTAAATATAATCCCTTTCAACACAGGGCAAAAAGGTTTGCTATTCATGATAGACTGACTGAGGTCCAATTTGGCCATTACTTTGCTAGAAATCTGTAATCCCTCACTCTTAGACTCAAACTAATTTGCCAAAATATACAGCAGGGCTGTTTTCCTTTTCATTTCTTTCACACACTTAGGCAGCGCTCCATGACTGTAAGAGATGTCCTTATTGGAACGCCTTCTGTTTGATTGCACTGATTGACTGTTGGGCATGGAAAGATCAAAGATTTACAAGAAATCAAATAAGTGAGCAAGTGTCCTTATGTTAACTAGAGTTGGAGGGAAGCACACACTCCTTTAACACTGATCCCCCCTTGAGATAGGCTTGTAGTTTTAGGTGGAGTAATGAGCACACATCACAAACATGCTGGGGGATGTTTGTGTGCAGCTCATGTTGCTACGACAGTGGCTGACATTCTCTCATGGTTAGCCAGTACAAAATAATGTTGAGCTTTTGGGAAAACAGGGTTTTTTTTTTTTTGTCCCTGCTTGCTGATGTCTTGGAACTGCAGATTGAGATACTAGATTTATTCATGCCAGCCAGGAGGATGTTTGCTGGGATGCTGCTCAATGCAAACCACAAATCACTGACTGCTGTCAATTAAACAGAGTGCCTTCATTTAGTGAGATTGTGTTTGCACAGCAGTTTTTAGTGTAGCACTGTGGACAATCATTTGTAAATGTAACCTCATTGTAATATATAGAAAGAGTCTGGGAAATGGTAATTTTCTGAGTGGGAAAAAGCACAGGGAGTAGAAGAAAAATGTTTTTAGCATTTCATTTATTGAGCAGCCAAAAATAGATTACAATTCATCAACAGCTGCGACACATACAAACTAACTTTGTATGGAAGACTTCTTAATAAAGCCTGTAAGCTTCATCAATCATCATCTGTGGACATAAATCCAACACAACTTACTAACACATTGATCCCCAACACTCCTGAGATATCCAAGTGTGGGTGAAAACTCCCTGTAAGGTTGTTACCAAAGGCAGTTACTTTCACATTACACATAACAATGTCATCTATTGATACTTGGACATTAAATGATAGTTAGTTCCAAGTAACCATTCAAGTACTCTGATTGGACAACCAGCTTTTCATTAATACTAATGTGAAGTACAACAGCACAGGGACTTAACCATGTGTATAATCGCACCTCAGGTGTTCTGGGTGCAGTTAATAAACATTACATCAAGTAGACTTTGTCTAGATTGATCAATCACACACATCACACCTAAGCAGCTATCTATAATGACTCCTATTTCATTGGTTGCACACTCTATATTAAATTAAGCTTCACGACACTGAAGATTTCCCCTAGAGCCATGCAGCAAGCTTAGCTTCAGAAAAGTAGTTTGCTGCATCAAAGCCATTTACATTTAAACTGAAACAGTAAGTCAAAGACAGTGCTGTTGTTGTGTGGTTATTTGGACCACTCTGTGCTAAATGTATATGCAAGCCTTTGTCTATATAAGCCTGCTACTACACAAGATTGACTTCATTGCCTTAGTCGAGCACCATCCTAATTGACATGAATAAATGTGGTTTAAAAGACCATCATTTAGTAGGAATGCTGAAATATTTCAGTGGCACCCAAAGCAATGTTCTGTGTGTAAATAATACCTAGAACTCATGCAGTCACAGCTGGATAGTTTGAGATGGGCTTCCTAAAAGTAAGGTCAGTTGATTAGAAAAAGTATGCACAGTTGCCTAGCAATAGGAAGCGGATCAAATAACCCACTGGTTCAACTTGTTCCCCTCGTCTAAGTTCCAACTTCTCTTCAGTGACTTCATTTTCATTACTTTTCTTTCAAACATTCTCTATAGTTAGGAATCAACAAGTTGCTAGCTGGTGTTTGTGGACTGCACTGGTTCAGGCTGACTGAATAGGGGCTGATTATGTTTGCTGTTATGGGAATTACCAGCAGGAGTGAGGTGGATCCATGTTAGATGGACTCTTAAATCATAAGCACCTAATGAAGGATTGGACAGTGACTTCACCAGAAGTATTGAGCCTGCTTCAAACCTCTTCATGTATCGGTTGGTATCATCTGCTGATCCTGAGCAGTTTGATTTCAGATGTGGCAGAACACAATCACTGCGCTTCAACTTTGTTGTTGGAAAATGAAGCTTGTGTGGACGCTACTGCACTGCTTGATCAATAAAACGTTACCAACCATAGACCTTTCTGGAGTCCCTGAGCTCCCTTGCCTCGTAGGTCCCTCTGAGCTGCCGTAGGCATCCTCCTGCCGTGGACGATCTGGACTCCAGCTGATACGGACGTGCTGGACTACAGCAGCAAAAGCTTCTACTACTCGTCTCATCACTATCACTGCTCCCTCTCTCTCTCTTATTCTCCTCTATCCCTCTTTCCAGACCCAACTCGGTCTGGGCAGATGGCTGTCTAACATGAGTCTGGTTCTGCTCGAGGTTTCTGCCTGTTATAGGAAGTTTTTCCTCACCACTGTAACTATCTAAATACTGCGATGTGCAATGCTCATGGTGGATTAAGATGGGGTCAGACTGAGTCTTATCATGTCTTGGTATTGGATCCCTGTTCATAATTTCTAAGAGTGGTCTAGACTTGCTCTGTTTTTAAAAGCAGCTTGAGATAACGTTTGTTGTGATTTGGCGCTATACAAATAAAGATTGGTTGATTGATTGGTTGATTGGTTGATTGATTGATTGATTGATTGATTGATTGATTGATTGATTGGTTGGTTGGTTGGTTGGTTGGTTGGTTGGTTGGTTGGTTGGTTGGTTGATTGATTGATTGATTGATTGATTGATTGATTGATTGATTGATTGATTGGTTGGTTGATTGATTGATTGTTTGATTGATTGTTTGATTGAATGGTTGATTGATTGGTTGGTTGATTGATTGATTGATTGATTGATTGATTGTTTGATTGGTTGATTGATTGATTGATTGATTGGTTGATTGATTGATTGATAAAACAGCCGAGCTACTGAAAAACTACTTTAAAATAAGAGGACAACAAAAAAACAAATCTACCACCAAGCTACCCACCAATGTAGATTTTCTTCTAATGCTGCTTTATTAGTGCTGTACTGCAGTTGGTGTTCAGAAAACAGAGTAGATCCAGGAGGATGAGGCTGGCAGGTCATTGCCAGAAACACTGGGAGCTCCCATTCAGTAAACTGGTGCTCTGAGAGTTCACAAGAGACATACTGGTGCAGAATGCACTGACAAGCTAGCCAGATGCATGGAGGAATAAGGGTAACTGGAGACGTTGCTGGAGGGCTTGTCCAAAAACGACCAAATTATAGTCTATTGTAACATGTAGACAAACATAGAGTGACAGACATTAATATTTACTTTAAAACAGACCCAATTAAGTCAAGGTGGAAAAAGTTAAATCCAAATGATGCATTCCAATGAAAACAAAGTAAATGTCTGTTGACATATTGTTTAACGTTTATTTGATATTCTTACTTATTGTGTATAGTGTCATGGTTGTCTGTCATGTTCCCTATTGTGTCATTCTGGTCTTGTTTCCTGTTTTATGTTGTTAACGTGTCTCCCTCTTTTTCAGTTCCCGTCCTGTTTCCCTCCTGTGTGATCACCTGGCCCCTCCCTAATGTGTTTCACCTGTGTCTGGTTACCTGCACTCCCTGCCACTATATATTCTATTTGTGTCCTCTCACTCGGTGCCAGATCAACTTACGTTTCGTAGTGTTCCAGCAGTTATTCTTAGTATTGACTCCTGTGTATTGACCAGTTCCGATTCTTCGTTTTGACCCCTCTGCCTGCCATTTCTGTACCTCTGCCTGATCTTCTGACACCTGGTGACGACCTTTTTCCCGTAATAAAGACCACGATTTTTGCATAACGACTACTGGTGCCGCGCTTGAGTCCTTCTCCTGTCTGTGTCGTGACATATAGGAGGACAACTTTAATGACTGAATTTCCCCCTGGGATAAATAAAGTATTTCTGATATTTCCTACTATATGTCAATATCACACTTTGGGTTGTGCTTTTGTACTATATAATAGCATGACTGTAATTATATTCAGCACTCACCAATTGTTCTATTGAGTTACAGCTGCTCTGATAATCAGTACCACCACACTCCTTCCTAGTGTTAACTTTATAGAGCAGATTCATGTAGTTGTTTTCACTGTTCATGTGGCTTTTCTTGAAGCTTCAATAAACTCCCACTAATACGGACTGAAATGACCTGTTGCAAATCCTCTCAATCAACACGGCTACCTTTTGCATCTTTACATTGCCATTTGTAAGCAGGTGAAATCTCCAGCTTTGAAGTTGTTTGAAGTGGCGGATATAGAGGCATGATCAGAGCTCAGTGATCAGAGAACCAGGAAGCAGGATGAGTCAGAGTAATACCAGCAGCACCAAGGCCAGAGAAGCAGATAAAGGCTGATGAATTCCTCAAAGCCTGTGGGCAAAACAACATATAGAAATGCAAAACACTTTATTCCAAGAGGAAGGCTCAGATCTAAAGGTGGTCAGTTTTATACGTCATCAATGTGTCATCAATGTGTCATCAATGTGTCATCAATGTGTTGCAGTGCGTCATGAATCGTTACAAAGGGGTCAAATGCATAAAGCATGTATAACACTTGTTAGTGTGTTGGTAACAACCAAGAAGGACTAGATTTCTCTTCCTGTTTGTGGGTACGCAGAAATGTAATCTAGAGTCCACTTGTCAGTGCTGCTCTTCTGTTTTGCTTTCTAACCTCCAGATCTCTCTTTCCCTGCTCCACTGGATCATTGAATCCTCATGCGAGCATAAAGCAGACATCAATCCACCTCCTACTCATGCTAAAGGGAGATAAAACCAGAAGCCCTCCTCTGCACTGGGGCCTGCAGCGTGACAAAACCACTGGCTGGTTTTGAACATTCAGCGCAGATAGATGACAGAGGTATGGATACATTTTAACACAATTCAAGGCTCCATCAAATATGAGTCTGAGAATGAAAGCGACCTGTGGTGTTTTCTAATGCCTGCTGTATGAGCATCCTCTCTCATGATTCAGGGTCTGATTTACCAAAAGGTTGCATAGTTTTGTGCAAATGAGACACAAACACAAGGTCTAATTCACAAAGCATGCACAGAGGTTCAAAAGCACCCTAAACTGTGCCGCTGAACCACCTATTTGTGCTCTAGTGGTGTTAGGGCATGGTTAAATAATGGCAGATGGCTGTCTAACATGAGTCTAGTTCTGCTCAAGGTTTCTGACAGCCAAAAGGAAGTTTGTCCTTGCAGGTGTAACTTGCTAAATGCTGCAAAGTGCTCTGCTCATGGTGGATAAAGATGAGAGTTCTGCCCGTAAGATGGGACTGGATCTTATCCTGTCTTTATGTTGGGTCTTTGTAATAATATAACAGAGTACGGTCTAGACCTGCTTTGTTTGCAAAAGTGTCTTGAGATAACGTTTGTTGTGATTTAGCTATTTAAATACAGATTGTTTGATTGATTAATAAGCTGATGTGCATTAATTTGAGGGAAAATGTGCCTCTTTCTATTGTTATGGACTTCCTTCAGTAGAGGTATGAATGCCTCCCAAAAGCCCTAACATGAACTGTGATCAAACGAGAGTGAAGAATAGGACTGGTTCTCAGCAGGGGGAAAACTGAAAAGGGGTCCGCTCACCTGTACCGGTCTGCCAGGGAATATACTGGTCGGTGTGGGTGGCGAGGGGCGAGCCAAAGCGTCTTCTTATGAGTTTAATAGTTGTTTTGTTTGGTTGGGATAAGTCTTTAAAAGGTGCTGTTGGTTCTCCAAAGGTTTGTGGTCGTCTCTGGTTGAGTCCAGTATTGATGAGTTGGCGTCCTCTTCGCTTCCCAGCTGCGGCTCATCACTTCAATCAGGTGTAACAGTGTCTGACACACCAGTGACAAACCAAACCCAATCCCAATATCCCACATGAGAACCAGTCAAACAAAATAAAGAAAAGAATAGGAGGCTTAAGGTATCCCTTTGTTCTAACACTATGCAAATGAGCCTTGTTGCAAAAACACATCATTAAAATTCACAACCACTCTAATATATCTTTACATGCTGTTTGTTAAAACTTCTTTGACATCACTATTATTGTTACAATCAGGGGTTCAATCACTCTTAGGCTGTCAGTGGTCAACCCTAGCACATAATAATAATAATAATAATAATAATACATTTTATTTATATAGCACTTTTTCAAAAACTCAAAGACACTATACAACTGTTAAAATCAATACAAGCAAAATAAACAAATAACAAATAACACAGATCAAACAAAACAACACAACAGTACAATCACAAATGAAAAGCTAACTTAAAAAGGTGAGTTTTTAATAGAGATTTGAAAGCTGAAGGGTCAGAGCAGTTTTGGATATGGGAGGGGAGTGAGTTCCAGAGGGTGGGGGCGGCTTCTGAGAAGGCTCTGTCCCCCCAGGTTCGGTGCTTGGTTCTGTGAGGTGGGGACAGGAGGTTGGCATGTGAGGAGCGCAGGTTACGGGAAGGAGTGTGATGGTGGAGGAGGTGAGTGAGGTAGGAAGGGGCCTGGTGGTGGAGGAGGTCAGTGAGGTAGGAAGGGGCCTGGTGGTGGAGGAGGTCAGTGAGGTAGGAAGGGGCCTGGTGGTGGAGGAGGTCAGTGAGGTAGGAAGGGGCCTGGTGGTGGAGGAGGTCAGTGAGGTAGGAAGGGGCCTGGTGGTGGAGGAGGTCAGTGAGGTAGGAAGGGGCCTGGTGGTGGAGGAGGTCAGTGAGGTAGGAAGGGGCCTGGTGGAGGAGGAGGTCAGTGAGGTAGGAAGGGGCCTGGTGGAGGAGGAGGTCATTGAGGTAGGAAGGGGCCTGGTGGTGGAGGGCTTTGTGGGTGAGGAGGAGGATTTTAAACTGTATGCGGTTGGGGGACGGGGAGCCAATGAAGATGTTGGAGGATGAGGGTGATGTGGTCACGGGAGCAGGTGCAGGTGAGGAGGCGTGCAGCAGAGTTTTGAATGTATTGCAGTTTATGGAGGACTTTGGATGATGTGCCGTACAGGATGCTGATACAGTAATCTAAACGGGATGTGATGAATGCGTGGATAAGGGTTTCTGCGGCAGAGAAAGAGAGGAATGGACGGAGGCGGGCGATGTTTTGGAGGTGGAAGAAGGCCGTTTTAGTGAGCTGGGTGGTGTGGGGTTGAAAAGAAAGGTTGCTGTCAAAAATGATTCCAAGGTTACGGATGTGAGGTGCAGGAGATAGAGTTATTTAAAGTGAGAGTGAAATTTGGAATGGGATTTGTGAGGGACTTGGGGCCGATGATTATGAGGTCAGATTTGTCGTAGTTCAGTGATAGGAAGTTGGTATGCATCCATGTTTTTATTTCAGAGAGGCAGTTTGTGATAGTGGAGTGTGTTACAGTGGTTATGGATTTGGTGGAACTATAGAGCTGGATGTCATCAGCGTAGCAGTGAAAATGAAGGCCACATAAGGGCACACTTTATTCACATGGGTGGAGTATGGGCCATTGTCCATGACAGGTTTTAATGTATTTAGTAACCGGATAAGCTGCTCGGACTGGATCACTCCAGAGACAAAGCTTTGTTAGCGGTGACATTTGTAACACATCTGTCATGCTGGTAAAAAAGAAAATGTCCCCTCTCCTTCCAGCTCCTCATTTGTATCTGGCTAGATTGAGTTCTGTCAAAATGAGAGCACAGATGAGATGCTGACAGTTCATCTTCACAATCAGACGCAAAACAAGAGCAAACTGTACATCTGCCTTTTTTTGCTTTTTGAATATCATTTGTGCTATACGCCTTGTGAATTGAATTGTGTGACCAAATGATGCACAAGTTTATGTGCTATTACTGGAAGTAGTTTAATTAAGGGGTAGGGAATTTGCTTCACAAAGTGGTATAAACAAACTAAAGCTAGCGGCAACCACATGTGTTTAAAAAATGAAGCCAATGCAGAAGTATAAAAAACAGTTTAGGATGTTTAACTCATTAATTGTTTTGTTACCTATGAATAATTTGTTAATGTACTAACAAGGCTAATAATTGTTTATACATTTGTGTAGTTTAGATAAGTTGGTTGGCAGGTTGTAGCAGGTTGCCAGGAGGCTAACAGCTCCCCTCTGATCCAACTCTTAACCTGTGTCTAAAGATAGGTTGGTTCAGCATTTCTAATTACTGCACTGTTAAGCCTCTTAACCTCTCTTTAGAAATCAATGGGTGACCGAAGAGCGACTACATCCATGTTATATAAAGTCTATATACTGATTCATTTCAAACATCATAAAAGACCATTCCAAGTCACCAAGATCCTGAGGAAACATACATTATTACCTCCACATCAAAGACCTCCACAGACCAAGCCAGAATAACATTGATCCACCGTGTAGTACCTATTGAATGGAGATGATTCCTTTTTTCACTTCTCTCAAGCCAATTCAGTCTGAGCGCAGACGAAAGCTACAAGATGATGTGTGGTGGAAGCAGTGGCCCATCGCATCTATTATTCAGAAAAGCATGTGTGAGCAGCTGTTTCCAGGCTCATTAGACAGAGATCATACTGAGACTGATGATACAATGATTGATGCCATCTCACCCGTACATGCTTCCTACGAGGATCAAGGCAGTTTGAAAAAGCTTGGAAGGATAAAACAGTGTTAGAAAATTAATGATTGAAAATAAAGACTGGTATATGTCGTAGCTGGTTTTATGCTACATGTGAGAGTTTAGACAACAAGAAATGAGTGTTCTTGAAAATGTCTGGAAAACCAGTTTTGTAATCTTTGAAGCAAATAAGGAAATGTAATGTGGAATAAAAGTCTACATATTTCACTAGAAAAAAAATAAGTTCAAAAAGAGGCTGTTCTTTTTCTGCTGCAGCAAAGATGCAGAGAAGATTTGCATGTTGGGAATATTTTCTGAGAGCTATCTCAGTGAATCCTAGATAGAGGAAAAGATGTGAGCTTCAGTGCTCCATTCCTCCTTTGTATCATCCCTTGATACAAGCGCTGGCAGATGAGTAATAGAGGGTAAAGCCTTTACCCGTCACCCCCTCAACTAGTCAATCCCATCATGCCCCGCCTTGCCACTCGCTTAGATCTTCTTGCTAATTAAGAGAGTGCTGTGACAGGGTTAGCCAGTTCAACCACAGGACACAGAAATCTAATTTGTTTTCTTTTTTGGTGCGGGATCATCACGGCGAATGAATAGCATCGGGAGTCAATGCTGTCAGGGCCGTGCATGGCTGCTTGTGGATGTATGGGAGCTTTAAGTGGAGTGCAGTAAGTGACGTGTACATTGTGTGCAGGCATGGACATTGTTGTTCAGCGTGTTCCTGTTGTTGGGCATCTTAGCGGGGCCTTGTTCTGCTCAGCTGCACAAGGGCTCGGCCCATTACACAGATTAATTTCGGGAATGGATTGAGATGGAAAGATGGGTACACGCATGGAGGAGAAGAAGAACAAGCTCAACAGAGGAAGGGAGGAATTTAGACAAGATTGGACTGGGAGAAGAAGAGAAGAGACAATGATTGGACTCTACAGGGTTTCCAACTTAAGTCACAGACATGTCTGTGGGAAAATGCGAATCAGAGTCCGTCCAGCTATAAGGCAATTTCATGCAGCTAAAGAAGATGATGATAATCCAGTTAAATTGAAAAATGGGAATGTCTATAGATCCTCGTTAAGACTCGTATTAATCCTCTCACACATTCATGCAGTCAGATTTTATATGATTAGCACCAAGTGTGGATGATAACTTGCTCAGTAGTGCCATGATGTAATACCCTGTTCTGGCACAGAGATGTTGACTTAGAATGATCATGATGTCGTTCATGAAAAAATGCTCTGGGCAGGTTTCTATCTGTGCTCCAGTGATGCTCAGATATGAATAAATCAGCGGAATTCGCCGGCCCACTTGTGTTTAATGGATCAGTTAAATAGAGTGTCATTGGAAGAGGACTGAGGATGAACTCAGGTTACATATTAGATGTCAATGTTTTTCTCTAATGCCGGCATCTGTGCATGTCTGTGCGGACTGTTTGGCACCCTGCACAGGGACAAATTGTCAGTGTTGTAGCAGATATGAATTATGAGTCCTTCTATTGGATGACTGGATGTCTGAGAGAAACTTAGAGCCATAAAACATTTAAAAGGCAAAACTGTAAATTTAGCTGTCCACCCAGCTGTCACTATTAAGTCCCCTCTTTCTTGTTCTGCAGGTTCACATCAGGGTTAATGAAAATTGAGGTATTTTATGGCTGCTGAGGGCAGTGAATCTGTACCCGATCGTTATGCAGTATTGGTAGTGGAGGCTGGTTTGTTTCTACTTCAGCTTCCAGCAGCTCTGTGTGCATGTGTGTATGTGCATGTGTGTGTGTGGTGTAAATCTCTGTATAGTTTTGGGCTAAAAAAAAAAAAGATTTAGTATGTCTGATTATTAGTGATACTTTGGTATTTGTCACCAATTGGGAGAAGTCCAGGAGATGTTTTGCTCTCACCTCACTGATTGTAGGACGTCAGTAAAATGAGATGTACTTAATTTTATTAAATGAAGCATGTAAAGAACTATGTCTTGCTGAGGTAGTGAGAACACACTAATTCCCAGTATAATGATGCACAGCATGTCCAAAATAGGTGGAAAGAAAAAGGAAAAAGAAAAACATGGCCAAGCTCTTCTTAAGGAATTATTAGCACAGAAATAGTAATAACAATAATAAAGTTGCAAAGGGCAAAAAAATGCAATCAATCCATCCATCCATTATCTTGACCGCTTATCCCGTTAGGGGTCACGGGGGGACTGGAGCCTATCCCAGCTGGCTTCGGGCGGAAGGCAGGGTACACCCTGGACAGGTCGCCAACCTATCACAGGGCTAACACAGAGAGACAGACAACCATTCATGCACACACTCACACCTACGGGCAATTTAGAGTGATCAATCAACCTGAGCATGTTTTTGGACTGTGGGAGGAAGCCGGAGTACCCGGAGAGAACCCACGCATGCACGGGGAGAACATGCAAACTCCACACAGAAAGGCAACCGCCCAGCCGGGGATTCGAAACCAGGAACCTTCTAGCTGTGAGGCAACAGCGCTACCCACTGCACCACCATGCAGCCCCATGCAATCAATCAATCAATCAATCAATCAATCAATCAATCAATCAATCAATCAATCAATCAATCAATCAATTTTATTTGTATAGCGCCAAATCACAACAAACGTTATCTCAAGACGCTTTTACAAACATAGGAGGTCTAGACCACTCTATGTCAAATTATGAACAGAGACCCAACACAAAGACAGGGTAAGACTCAGTCTGACCCCACCTTAATCCATCATAAGCATTGCACATCGCAGTATTTAGCTAGTTACAGTGGTGAGGACAACCTTCCTTTAACAGGAAGAAACCTCGAGCAGAACCAGACTGTGCATTTTGATTTTCTTTACAACTATTAACCTTCAAACTGAACTTTAACATTAATTTAAAGTGGTCCAGGGCAGACCACGCCTCTCATCACGGTCCCTAGCAATGATTTTTGTTTGTTATGTATTGTTCTTCAGCACAATATGTATGAGATCTGCGTTCCCATGGTTTGGTATAGTTTCTGGTTAAGGTGTATTGTTTGGTTTGGTAAAAATCATCTGTAGCCTCAACGGTGATCTCCAAGGTTTTTCAGCTGGATGACAGCCCTGGCCTTGAGCATACCCATCACACACATCCTTTTTTAACACACTATCCTGTCAGTCTCTCAGAAGTGGTCACCTCAGATACCACAGTAAAAAAATGTATGACTTCTAGCATTGTCAAGATTTTATTTTTATTTTTTGTGTGTGCCATTTGCGGACATTACAGTCTTTGACACCATATTTGTATTCCACTTGATAGTTGTTTGATGTCTCTGCAGCATTGATAACCCTAACCTTAAAATCTGTATCATTACTCCTCAGTTGTTGGTTAACATGGCCCACATCTGAGTCACTTGGTTCTGGACAATCACTATGTCTCTCCAACTTTTATCCCTGGGGCACTATAGTTGTGAGTGATAGCTGACTTCAGTCATATGGGGTACACTGGCTTTATGTATAGGTAGCACCGTCTGCATTTGTGAACTAATGTTGGTATCCACAGAGTAAACTCTGAATATTAGGCACAGTTAACAATACAAGATGGTAAACAGTTGTTGTGTTTTGGTGTTTCCATTACACAGAGACAGCGTTTTGGGCAACTGTAATGAAGAGCCCTTCATTACTCCTGACTGACGGCGGGTGTCATTTAAATATTGCACAAGGGTTTGGGCTCATTGCACTTTAAGGAACAACACACAGTATTGATGGCACTTGGCACTTTATTAGGAATCTTTGCACAGTACATTTGCACATTGCATATTTGCACATTTGTTGTTGTTATTGTTATTTATTGATTAAGGAATGAACCGGAGTTAGTCAAACCATATTGCATGATTGAGGTGTGGTTGTCCAGGGGTTGCCGGCGTGAGGGCGCTGCTCCACCTGGAGAACAGAGGAGAGTTAGAAGGCTCCATGATACGATGTTTAATGTCAGCAGTAAGTAATCATGTGTGCAGTGAATATGAATGTATGTGTGGTTGTATGAACGTTAAAGTGTGCCAGGGCAGTAGTGTAAAGATGTCAAAGTTTTTTGTTTGACTTACCTGTGGTTGCTGTTCTGTGTCTGCTCCAGGGTGTTCTAGTTAAAAGATTCCCCGAGGAACGGACACCCAGATAAATGTTCCAGGGTGGGACCAGAGCACAAATTGGTCCAATTTTAGTGGTGCAGGGGAATCAATTAAATAGTATGTTTTAGATGTATTTTAGGAAATGTTGGGATTATGAAATGTTGTTAATATTGGTGACACAAAGTCAGGAACAGGGGAAGGTGTCTAAGCTAATTGGAGAGCAGAATAAATCATTTGTGAACACCTCCAGATGGTTTGGTCCAGGAGGCCAATTAGTGCAAGAGTATAAAGGTGCCAGTTACACTCTGTCTGTGTTTGCTGTTGGTTGGAGCTTGATGTCTGCTGTTGCTGTTTGTTTAATAAACCAGTTTGTGGTACACCTGAACAACCGCCTGTGATTTTGTTCATCATGCCTGCTGTATCATCCAGCCGTTAAAGGGTCAATCCTAGTGGTGCAACGGATCATCGTTGATCCGTGACCCGTTCGGATGCCTCTCCATGGTTCAGCACGGACGTGGTCCGCGGATCGGTTGATGAAAAAAGTTGCGCGTGTTCACGTGATGACTGCATGTTCAATCCACCCTCACTCGTGAAGCGCAGCGGTAGTCGTGGTAAGTGAAGGAGCAGAGGGACTTGAAAAAACTCCTGCATCTTGTAAGTCACATGTATGGGAGCATTTTGGGTTTCCCTGTGAAATACAGTGAATGCTGAATGTGCTTGAGCCACGTTATGAAATTCCATCGCGCACCCACTAGACCAGAGGCCGTCAATACACGGCCCGCGGCCCGCGTCCGGCCGCCTATTTGTGGCCCCCGAACTGTTATTCCTTCACTCTGTGTTTTGGTCGAGTCACCTTGTGTTTACCGGGACTTGTCTCCATGTCAACGATACGCAGACAGGCTGTTAATGGGTCACTAAAGCCCAAGATCCACAGGATGCTTCGCGTTACGTTACGGCTGCGCCGCGCACGTCGCAGCAAATAGGTTCCCATTCAAGTCAATGCTCTAGAGTCCACAGGGCGCGCTGCGGCGCGTCTCAGCTCCGTCTCTGGAGCGTTCCGCCGTGCCGCTCTGCCAGAGATACGCGGGGAGTCTATTTTCGCCGCTCCCCGCGCCCAGCACGCGTCAATCGACACAGAAATGATCGAACTATCCCGGAAGTCAGGCACGAGGATCGTATGCAACATCCGCTCACTTTCAAAATAAACACCATGTGCAAACACAAGATCGTAAATTTCACCACTTCTTCAACATTACGTCATAACCTGTGGCATCGGGCCAGACGTCAGTCTCAAAAGATATCCGACACCATGGACGAGGAAAAGTTTATACTGTGTTGTTCTCGCGCGTTTTGGAGTTCTCGAGGGATCTTGAGTTTCCTGCTCCGGAGTGCGCGCCGCTCCAAACACGCATCCTATGGACCAGGGCGAAAGCCCCGGGACGGAGCAGAGCCATGTCGCAGCCGTAACGCGGCGCACACGCATCCTGTGGATTCCCCGAGTTAGGGTCCAATGCTGCGAGTGAAATCTTTAACTTTCACTTTCATTTCTGGAGCAGTTCACATATTGGCACTTTGCCAGTTGTAGGACCCTAGAATGCACGAAAACGGTGTGTTCCAAGTTTGCAGCTCAAAGAAAAGTGGACGGTGAAAATCAGCGATTGAAAGAAGAATGGAGTGAAACTTTTGAAGTTCCTCTTCTCCTTCACTTGCCATGCCATGAAATGCAGTGAATGAGGCAGGACTGGGCCCACAGATAGGGTGCTTTGCACAAGCAGCACATTTTGAGTTGAATGTTGTTTTTATTTTATTGGCAAAAGTTTAAAAGTGTTTTACAAAATAAATGGAGGGACAAAGTTGTATTTGTCTTTTTTTTTTTTTTTTTTTTTTTTTTTGCTGATCCAAAAAATGATCCGATCCGTGACTCAAAACCGTGATCCGATCCGAACCGTGAGTTTTTTGATCCGTTGCACCCCTAGTCAATCCTAACAGCAACTAAAACCGTAAATGTTAGAAAACAGGTTCCAGACTGGAATTTTTTGAAAATGCAACCCAAATCGGTCACTATGTAAAAGAGTGATACGCCAATCCCTGAAAATGGTGACATCACAGCCCCATTCGCACCAACGTATTACAATGTATTTCCTGTCAAATAGTAAGGTCGGAGTAGGAGGATAATAAAAACAACGGTGGACTAATGAACTATGTTTGTGCTGTACTGAGTTTATTAAAGCTACTCCAGACAAAGTGAATGACTTTTGAGCTTGCATTCACCATAGTCTTGCTTTAAACATATAGACATATCCATCTTTCAGTAGTGCACATGTATGTCTTGCTTAATTTGCGTTGACTGAATGCTAATCATTTGAGGAAGGGAACACATTAACAGTGTCGTCAGGCAGTAACCTATAAATTGTCCATTAACTCTCATTAGTAAACCAGTAGAAAAACATATATTTTTTCACATGACTTTACTTTATTTTATTCAGATTTACTTGAGCCTGTACTAGAGCAGAAGTTATATTACAAGTCTTATATCAGACACTCAAGCAGTCAGTGAATTTGTTGCCAGATGTCCCTCCTCCTTTCGACAGCTGCAGCTGTTTTGCTCTTCGCATGAATTACATGTTTGGCTTCTTTTTTCTTCTTATATCATAGGTTGATCTTTACTTGGCTCATGGTAATCCCAGGTTGACTTGTGGAGTTGATCACCAGTGTTGTATGGCTGCTGAGCAACCAGTTATGTAGAGGTTATTGTAGCAACAAAACAAGAATGTTCTGGGTATGTTGTGCAGGCCTCTAATTGCTTGAGCTACAATACAACCCAGACCCTGTTATTCTTGTTTAGCGGTACTGACATGTTATACACGTGCCATTAACAAAACTAACCTCAATGTGGGAGGGTATTTGATTTGACTACAATGGGGGTATTTTTTGTTATTAAGATTAACAGCAGTTAAAGGTTCAAGATAACTGGCATGTCAATAGAAAGCACACTACTTAGACTCCAAATCCATAAAAGCGCAGAGGGGTCAGCATCATGTTTTTATTGCTTTGCTTTATCTTATTTTTTCGTCAGAGGTTCTGCATTGTCAATTTTGCAGCCAAAGCCAGATTGAATGCAGACAAGTCCTGCCAAGGGAAACCCAGCAGGGCCATCATGGCCGCCAGGCAGAATGAAGCTCAGACAGGTTGCGACCTCACTCTTTGTTGAATGTGGAGAGGCTGGTGAGTAATATCAAAGCAAGCAGGGAACCACTGCTGAGTTGCTGTGCTGTGGGCAGTGGAGAGTGGTTATCATAGAAAGGAGGAAATTTGGTTGAAGAGAATGATTTAAGAAACATGGGTGGTGTGTCACTGACATCATTTGGCTGCACAGAAAGGACAGAGGAATTATTGAAGATGGGGGTCACAGGAACACAAGCAGAGTAAAAATGCCACTAATTAATAATAATTTATGTCAGGCCTCTCCAGGCCTAGACTGGTAAACTGGCATACTGGGCATTTTCCCCAGTGGGTCGACACACTCTGGGACTGCAATAATTTTATGAGGAAAAAACAGAAAGTAAGAAAAGGAAAATTTGCAATCAAATGGTCCACAAAGCAGGGGCAGAAGCCCACTGCTATTTTTTTTTCTTTAATGACAGTTGGCTTGCCCAATTACATCTCCCACATGGCCGGCTCCACCCCTCCCCTTCTGTGCTCTCCTGCTAAGACCATGTAATTTCCAGGATGAAGAAACCCATTGTCCTTAAAATGACCAATTAGATACACAAAAAGCTGGGAGAGTGAAGAGAAGTTGTGCATGTGAAGTCAAAAGACTTCTAACCAAGGTGTAGTCCCTGCAGCTACACGACCCACTGTCATGCAGTAACATGTGGAGGGAGGAGAGGTGTGAGGCACTGCAAGGTAGAGAGGCAAGAAGGAGTAAGTGTGGTTTCGGAAAGTAGGTACACTGTGAGCATGAGAGTGGAGTTGAAGCATTAATGAGCTTTATTGTGTTGAAGTCGAGTGCATTAACAAGCATTAATGAGCTTACTGTAGCCTGACTAAGAATTGAATGAGTTAGGTCTGTAGTATCACAATGTTAGTAAAAATATCAGGCTGGAGCTACCACCTATATGAGCTATTTGATTAGTAGTAGAGGGCAAAATTGATATGGCATCATTGTTAAAATAGTCCTAGAAGTAAGGGCCTGTGTCCATTATCATCATTATTATTTATCTATCTATATATCTGGTTTTTTTGTGTGTGTTTTGTGTCTATTTTCTGTACAAAACCTAATGCAGTTCAATGTTTCCAGTGCTCAGTGTCATATGCTCAAAAATACCCTTAGTGTTAGCTGTTTCTGAGGTGGAGTCAGACTGAGTCTTACCCTGTCTTGAAGGTGGGAATCTGTTCATAATTTGACATAGAGTGGTCTAGACCTCCTATGTTTGTAAAAGTGTCTTAAGATAACGTTTGTTGTGATTTGGCGTTATACAAACAAAGATTGATTGGTTGATTGATTGATTGGTTTCTCACAGCACTCTCAGTTGAAAATAGTTAATCTTTTTAGACATTGCTTTGCTTGTCAATGTCATCTCTCTGTTCCTGATCAATCAAAATCAAGAAGAGGTGGGACTTCTAATATCAACTTTGCCAAGAACAATAGTGGAGGTACACAGGTTATCTTGCCTAAAGCTAATGCTGCAACCCAATATCTATCAATTGTCATTACTTTTTGTTTTTGTTTGTTTGTTAGTTTGTTTGTATTTCAATGCAAGCAAATTGGATACATGGAGCATTTTTTAAAAAAGTCACTTTAACTCACTGCTGAGGGAAGTGAAAGTGCCACAGAACAACTTTTGCAACCTAGCAACCCTTAGTATTATAGCTGGGGTTGGTAGTCAGATTTAGATACACTTTTTGTTATGCTGGTTAAAATGATCTTTATGTCCTGATGGCAATCATTACATAATGTGTTCTTAAAAAAGAGCGAAGAAAAGCTGCTATCTACAGCCGGAGTAAACCTGGGAAAACACCAACCAATCACCGTTTTTGGGTGCCAAAATTTTAAACCATTCAAATCCCGTCCTGTCTTTCTGCCCGCCTCCTGCGCGTACATTTCCCCGGTGTGTACTCTGAGTCCCCGTCCCCTGCCTCTACTTCCCCTGACTCTATTTACTTCGCCTCTCGCTCAACCTTTGGCCTGTCCCCTCTGACCTGATGAGGTGCTTTACTCAGGACTGTAGTCCGGATCAGAGTCTAAAAAGCTCTCACCACGGGGGCTCTGACAAGCAGAAGAATTAATGACATTTAGTAAGTCCTACAGAAATGTATATGTGCTGTAGCGCCCATCCGGACGCTGTAGTGATGACGAGCCGATTCATGAACACGTTGAGTTTTAATAACCGGTCACTGTCGGCCGTGATCACACCAACCAACAAAACAACAATCAATGTTTGAATGAATGAAGAACTTCTCCTCTTGTCTCTCCTCTCTCCCGCTCACACACTCTACACCTCTCCTGATGCCTTCACTGACTGTCAACACTGTAGGAATTAAGAACATCTACACTGAACACGTTTAACAAACAGTAGAGCTGTTACAGTATTATATATGTGTTATAACTTTTCTCCTGATATCGTGTCACTGGTACAACTGGATGATGCTAGAATGACAGTTGTGAGTGCTAACAGCAGCCATGTTTGTTTGTGTTTTTAACTTTCACTATGAGAATGTTTTGGTGAGGACCGGTTTTGAATCAGTCACCATCATATGGTCAAGAATCAGCGGCGCTCGTTCATGTGATTCTACACGTAGTTACATTTTGAAGGAGGTAGACCTCTGCGTAGGTATGGGAGCTACGCAGACCTCCGGCGTAGGCTACGCCGTCGATTCAAAGCAGAAGTATAAACCAGGCTTTAGTGCAAAAAAAAACAAAAAACAAAAACCAAACCCAGAACAGCAGAAATGGACACAGGCCTTGAAGGTTCTGCATTCTAACTTTAGTTCAGAAAAATAAGCCTATAAGTATTCCATCCATTTCGCATACTTTGAGTATTTGTAGTGCAGTAAAATGTTTTCAGTGAGTGTTTCAATTTCATTGCTTCATTATGTATGCTTAATTTTATTGCTGTAGATGTTTAAGGTTTTGCATGTGTTCATATGTTTAAAAAAATCCCCAAAAGTGCAGTAGGCTCTCTCACGTCTGAGATGTAGCTGAGTAGGATTATAAAACACCGTAAAATGTAATTACTCAAGTAAAGTTAATAAATGTGTAATTAAATAGAGTATTCTGGTCAATTTGCTTCATTAAATTGCACAGCACATCAAAGGTATGTTTATGAATATGAATAATTTGAACTCATTCATTCTTGTAGATATGATTTTTGGAGGGCTGATTGTTAATTCACATTGGCTACGTTTACATGAGACTTTTAATTCCTCTTTAATTCAGAATTAAAATTAAATCCTCTTTAAAAAGATTAAAAATGACCTTGTAAACACCTAATTCTGAATGAAAACGACCATTCTGAATTAAACTTAAATCTGAAGTAAGTGTCTGGTTTATTCTGATTTTGAATCTGAATTGAATATTTCCTCTATCATGTATACAGTCATGGCCAAAAGTTTTGAGAATGACACAACTATTAATTTTCACAAAGTCTGCTGTTTCAGTTTTTATAATGGCAATTTGCATATACTCCAGAATGTTATGAGGAGTGATCAGCTCAACTGCAATTAATTGCAAAGTCCCTCTTTGCCTTGAAAATGAACTTTATCACCAAAAACACATTTCCACTGCATTTCAGCCCTGCCACAAAAGGACCAGCTAACATCATTTCAATGACACTCAGGTGTCACACACATTAACACAGGTGTGGGTGTTGATGAGGACAAGGCTGCCGATCAGTCTGTCATGATTGAGTGACTGGACACTTTAAAAGGAAGATGGTGCATGACACCATTGTTCCTCATCTGTTAGCCATGGTTACCTGCAAGGAAACACGTGCAGCCATCATTGCATTGCACAAAAAGGGCCTAACAGGTAAGTTTATAGCAGCGAGTAAGATTGCACCTCAGTCAACCGTCTATCCAATTATCAAGAACTTCAAGGAGAGAGGTTCAATTGTTGCCAAACAGGCTGCAGGGCGCCCAAGAAAGTCCAGCAAGCGCCAGGACCGTCTCCTGAAGGTGTTACAGCTGCGGGATCGGGCCACCACCAGTGCAGAGCTTGCTCAGGAATGGCAGCAGGCAGGTGTGAGTGCATCTGCACGCACAGTGAGGCGAAGACTTTTGGAGGAAGGCCTGGTGTCAAGGAGGGCAGCAAAGAAGCCACTTCTCTCCAGTAAAAACATCAGGGACAGACTGATATTCTGCAGAAGGTACAGGGACTGGACTGCTGAGGACTGGGGTAAAGTCATTTTCTCTGATGAATCCCCTTTCCCATTGTTTGGGGCATCTGGAGGAAGGCTTGTTCGGAGAAGACGAGGTGAGCGCTACCATCAGTCCTGTCTCTTGCCATCAGTGAAGCATCCTGAGACCATTCATGTGTGGGGTTGCTTTTCGGTCAAGGGAGTGGGCTCTCTCACAATCTTGCCTAAAAACACAGCCATGAATAAAGAATGGTACCAGAACGTCCTCCGAGAGCAACTTCTCCCAACCATCCAAGGGCAGTTTGGTGATGAAGAATGCCTTTTCCAGCATGATGGAGCACCTTGCCATAAAGCAAAAGTCATAACAAAATGGCTCGGGGAACAAAACATTAAGATTTTGGGCCCTTGGCCAGGAAACTCCCCAGATCTTAATCCCATTGAGAACTTGTGGTCAATCCTCAAGAGGCGGGTGGACAATCAAAAACCCACAAATTCTGACAAACTCCAAGCATTGATTATGCAAGAATGGACTGCCATCAGTCAGGATTTGGTCCAGAAGTTGATTGACAGCATGCCAGGGAGAATTGCAGAGGTCTTGAAAAAGAAGGGTCAACACTGCAAATATTGACTTATTGCATGAATTCTGGGTAATTCTCAATAAAAGCTTTTGATACTTATGAAATGCTTCTAATTGTATTTCATTATACCATAGAAACATCTGACAAGAACACCTAAAAACCCTGAAGCAGCAGACTTTGTGAAAATGTAATATTTGTGTCATTCTCAAAACTTTTGGCCATGACTGTACGTTCATTCCACTTTAAATTTATTCCGGTCGTTCTGCACATGCTCGTTCCCTTGTCCTGTCACTATGACGCACATACTCCACGCTGGCGGGCACATATTTCAGGCTGAGGTAGAGCAGCCGTTGCACTAACCGGCTTTGATTCGCCAAAGTACAGTCATCCGCCTCCCTTCTCCGGTCCTCTATCTCTCTTCTCCTCCTCAGCTGATGAAAGTGAAGCAGTATGTTTGTGTCAAGCTGCTTATTTAAAACTATAATCAGAATCAAACTGAAATTTGTACTTATTGTGTGGTCTTCCATGTTGTAACCGAAAATAAAAGAAGCAGGAACTGGAGTCTGTTGTACTATATGTCACGCCCGCCCCTGTCCAATCAGAACCCTTCCCAACCCCCAGACCTTAAGTGGAATTGAATAAAGACGATTCAACGTGTTTTCCAAGTAAACCTCAATTCAGAATTACTATTTCCATGTAAACACGAAGGAGAATACTTTAATTCAGAATTATTTAATTCAGAATAATTAATTCTGAATTAAAAAACATCATGTAACCGTGGCCAGTGTTTTACTTTAGTCAGGAGTTTGTGTGAGTCTTTGTTATGGTTTGTGGGTAAATGTGGTTTGGGTTTTAAAGGTGGTCATGGGTATGGTGTTCAAGTGTTGTGTTTAAGTGATCATTAGGAGCTGGTTGAAGCCAAAAATGTCCAAGCAAATTTTTGTCCCAGTCCAGCCTTGAACAAGCATGAACGTAATTGGACTGACAGAGGATGGGAACCACTTTTGTCTGTCATTGATCTGCATTTCCTTGTGGTTTTTTTGTCAATTCTCCCCAATTCATTTAGAATTTGCTGGAGGTATAAGAACAAAATAAAGAACAACCAAAAGCACAATGTAGTTTTTATGCTGTAAAATATGGTAAAAGTCATTTTTGTAATGTTCCATGTAGTGTTTAAATGTTTGACTTGGATGTTCTAATGCAACTGTGCTTTTGATTTATTTAATGTGCATAATGTTACTTTGGTACTGCACAGCAATTCAATATCCCCAGTGATACTAAAGTTAATTAAACTCACTTTTTATGTGCTTCAATCCATTGTTGCATAGTAAGATTGTGTAGGGAAATTCCTCTGCAATATGACAACAGACAGAAACACGGTGCACAGCGCTAAATTTATCCTTTCCAGACCCTTGTGAGAGGAATACAATGCAAACTCCCAAGCGTCAGGCTTGGCAGCCTATGGTCAGGCATTCAGCCCTGCTCATTAGAGGTCTTTTCCAATTACTGTGGAGCTGTCTGCATTTTTAATGGCATGGTTATTCAGCAACCATTGTTTAGACTGCTCTGCCCTGTTCCAGAGTTTGGAGCCTTGAGAATGAATGTGAAGGAGTTTATGTTTTAGGGGAACAATGGCCGCTTTGGTCCAAAGAAGCAGAGCTGAGTGTGTGTGTGTGTGTGTGTGTGTGTGTGTGTGCGTGTGTGTGGTGTGTGTGCAAGAGCTGGCCAAGGGACTGCAACACTCACCAGGAGGAATAAGACAGCATATAGACAGGGAGTGAAAGAAGGACACAACTACCTCCTCCGGATGCTGTCCACTGACTCAAGCAAAAGCTCCAGTGTTTCCCCCTCTGTGTTTTGTCACAGTCCGACTGGCCGATTGGCATCCCTGCATGCACAAAAGAACATCCAGCTGAGACCTTAAGGCAAAATACTCCCCTCAACAAACACTACAGCAATTCATTGCGCTTACAACACAAAAGCTACACTTCAAACGACTATTCTCTTTCTGACTAAATCCCTGCGTGCACTCTGTCTTTTTTAGTTTCCTCACTCTGTCTCTTTACTTTATCTTCTTCCTATTCTTCCTCATCTCTTAACCCTGTAAAGCCCAAACCATTAAATAATTGACAGAAAATTCCAATTCCTTGAACTTGTAGCCTTTATTGGTCCCTCTGAACAAACAAACCAAAAAAATTCTATCTCCTGCACCTCACATCAACATTGGAATCGTTTTTGACAGCAACCTTTCTTTTCAACCCCACATCACCCAGCTCACTAAAATGGCCCTCTTGGACCGAAACATAGCCCGCCTCCGTCCATTCCTCTCTTTCTCTGCAGCAGAAACCCTTATCCACGCATTCATCACATCCCGTTTAGATTACTGCATCAGCATCCTGTACTGCACATCATCCAAAGTCCTCCATAAACTGCAATACATTCAGAACTCTGCTGCACGCCTCCTCACCTGCACCCGCTCCCGTGACCACATCACCCCCGTCCTCCAAAATCTTCATTGGCTCCCCGTCCCCCAACCGCATACAGTTTAAAATCCTCCTCCTCACCCACAAAGCCCTCCACCATCAGGCCCCTTCCTACCTCACTGACCTCCTCCACCATCAGGCCCCTTCCTACCTCACTGACCTCCTCCACCACTAGGCCCCTTCCTACCTCACTGACCTCCTCCACCATCAGGCCCCTTCCTACCTCACTGACCTCCTCCACCACTAGGCCCCTTCCTACCTCACTGACCTCCTCCACCACTAGGCCCCTTCCTACCTCACTGACCTCCTCCACCACTAGGCCCCTTCCTACCTCACTGACCTCCTCCACCATCAGGCCCCTTCCTACCTCACTGACCTCCTCCACCACTAGGCCCCTTCCTACCTCACTGACCTCCTCCACCATCAGGCCCCTTCCTACCTCATTGACCTACTCCACCACTAGGCCCCTTCCTACCTCACTGACCTCCTCCACCACTAGGCCCCTTCCTACCTCACTGACCTCCTCCACCACTAGGCCCCTTCCTACCTCACTGACCTCCTCCACCACTAGGCCCCTTCCTACCTCACTGACCTCCTCCACCATCAGGCCCCTTCCTACCTCACTGACCTACTCCACCACTAGGCCCCTTCCTACCTCACTGACCTCCTCCACCACTAGGCCCCTTCCTACCTCACTGACCTCCTCCACCATCAGGCCCCTTCCTACCTCACTGACCTCCTCCACCACCAGGCCCCTTCCTACCTCACTGACCTCCTCCACCATCACACTCCTTCCCGTAACCTGCGCTCCTCACACGCCAACCTCCTGTCCCCACCTCACAGAACCAAGCACCGAACCTGGGGGGACAGAGCCTTCTCAGTAGCCGCCCCCACCCTCTGGAACTCACTCCCCTCCCATATCCAAAATTGCTCTCACCCTTCAGCATTCAAATCTCTATTAAAAACTCACCTTTTTAAGTTAGCTTTTCATTTGTGATTGTACTGTTGTGTTGCTTTGTTTGATCTGTGTTATTTGTTATTTGTTTATTTTGCTTGTATTGATTTTAACAATTGTACAGTGTCTTTGAGTTTTTTTGAAAAAGCGCTATATAAATAAAATGTATTATTATTATTATTATTATTATCTGTGTTTTCCCCAATCTTTGCAGTAGGAGTCCATTCCTCTTCCTCCTCCTCATCATCATCATCTTCCCCTAGCTGCTCCATGTCACTTGAATTCCCATCCATAATCATTTTCAGAGCATCTTCAGCACTGTATTTTTTTGCCATCTAAAAACACACATGCACACAAAAACAGATTGTGATTTTATTTGAATTGGTCAGTTTTTAGTGAAAAGCAGTAAGCAAAAGGAAGTTACAAGCAATCGTATCATGGCAACACCGAACTAGTCATCAATCATCATGATACAGCAAGTTACATATCTAGTTTTTTACTCTAAATGTACCAAATTATGTCATTTAAAAATAAAAAGACTGTATGTTGCTTGATGTTATATATAATGCATGAAATACAATAAAATGACAATTGACTGATTTAGAGTTACATGACCTTATATACCTGCTGTATCAAATTTGATACGTCATTTTCAACACGGTTTTACTAAAACATAGATTATGAAATTTTAAGTATTTTCACATTGCATCAACCCAGTAACTGTTCCTATTGATTTTTCAGTAAAAAAATTAATACTTTTCTTACCTTAACCTTTTCAAACTTGGCAAAGTTCTTCTTCAAAAACCACCTGTGTCCAACTCCTGAGTCACTGGAAGGCCCTCTAATGAGTGAATTACTACCCCCTGTTGGATTATCTGTGCACTGCATGTATCCGATTGTACAGTCATGGCCAAAAGTTTTGTGAATGACACAAATATTACATTTTCACAAAGTCTGCTGCTTCAGGGTTTTTAGGTGTTTTTGTCAGATGTTTCTATGGTATAATGAAATACAATTAGAAGCATTTCATAAGTATCAAAAGCTTTTATTGAGAATTACACAGAATTCATGCAATAAGTCAATATTTGCAGTGTTGACCCTTCTTTTTCAAGACCTCTGCAATTCTCCCTGGCATGCTGTCAATCAACTTCTGGACCAAATCCTGACTGATGGCAGTCCATTCTTGCATAATCAATGCTTGGAGTTTGTCAGAATTTGTGGGTTTTTGATTGTCCACCCGCCTCTTGAGGATTGACCACAAGTTCTCAATGGGATTAAGATCTGGGGAGTTTCCTGGCCAAGGGCCCAAAATCTTAATGTTTTGTTCCCCGAGCCATTTTGTTATGACTTTTGCTTTATGGCAAGGTGCTCCATCATGCTGGAAAAGGCATTCTTCATCACCAAACTGCCCTTGGATGGTTGGGAGAAGTTGCTCTGGGAGGACGTTCTGGTACCATTCTTTATTCATGGCTGTGTTTTTAGGCAAGATTGTGAGAGAGCCCACTCCCTTGACCGAAAAGCAACCCCACACATGAATGGTCTCAGGATGCTTCACTGTTGGCAAGAGACAGGACTGATGGTAGCGCTCACCTCGTCTTCTCCGAACAAGCCTTCCTCCAGATGCCCCAAACAATGGGAAAGGGGATTCATCAGAGAAAATGACTTTACCCCAGTCCTCAGCAGTCCAGTCCCTGTACCTTCTGCAGAATATCAGTATGTCCCTGATGTTTTTACTGGAGAGAAGTGGCTTCTTTGCTGCCCTCCTTGACACCAGGCCTTCCTCCAACAGTCTTCGCCTCACTGTGCGTGCAGATGCACTCACACCTGCCTGCTGCCATTCCTGAGCAAGCTCTGCACTGGTGGTGGCCCGATCCCGCAGCTGTAACACCTTCAGGAGACGGTCCTGGCGCTTGCTGGACTTTCTTGGGCGCCCTGGAGCCTGTTTGGCAACAATTGAACCTCTCTCCTTGAAGTTCTTGATAATTGGATAGACGGTTGACTGAGGTGCAATCTTACTCGCTGCTATAAACTTCCCTGTTAGGCCCTTTTTGTACAATGCAATGATGGCTGCACGTGTTTCCTTGCAGGTAACCATGGCTAACAGATGAGGAACAATGGTGTCATGCACCATCTTCCTTTTAAAGTGTCCAGTCACTCAATCATGACAGATTGATCGCGAGCCTTGTCCTCATCAACACCCACACCTGTGTTAATGTGTGTGACACCTGTGTGTCATTGAAATGATGTTAGCTGGTCCTTTTGTGGCAGGGCTGAAATGCAGTGGAAATGTGTTTTTGGTGATAAAGTTCATTTTCAAGGCAAAGAGGGACTTTGTAATTAATTGCAGTTGAGCTGATCACTCCTCATAACATTCTGGAGTATATGCAAATTGCCATTATAAAAACTGAAACAGCAGACTTTGTGAAAATTAATAGTTGTGTCATTCTCAAAACTTTTGGCCATGACTGTATACATCAGGTTTTTCAGGGAAAACAAATATCACACTGCTCATGTGGAGGGCTGAAAAACTCAAATATGATACGTTTGGCGTTATTTAAATGTCTTCCCTCAAAGGGGAAATATCCATAATGACAACCAAAAATGGGGGTAAAAATACAAAGGCAGATTTTGGGACAGAAATAGATGGATGGGAGAGCAAATAGAGAGAGGCAAAGATTGTGGACATCATGCGATGATGAGTGTGATCAAGACACACACTCAATGTGAGAGCTGCAGCAACGTCGCATGAATGTGACGGGCGGAAATTAATGGCCAAGTTAAACACTGAATGAGTACAGAGAGTGCAAGTTGGTAAGTGGTTTTAAAAGCACCGGGATGATGTGTCCCTGCTGTGTTGATCCACTAAGAGGAGTGAAACAATTGAAGCATGCACTCAAAGCCACTCAGATATTTTAACACTTTAGAGAATCACTAGAAATGAGGAGGAAATGTGTTCCAAAATATGTTTAAAGGTGAGAAGTGAACACAACTGAGCCATTTCACAAGATCTGGTACCATTCTGCATCGCTCCAGGATTTTCTGTTCAGGCAGGCAGCCTAATTTAGAACAACTTACAAAAAAAAAGGCAACAATAAAAATGAGTGAACATCTGAAAACCTAAAGGCTGACTTTTATATCATCCCTCTTCATTAACATTTCCGGGGCTCGTGGGGAGACACTTCTCAGCCTTTCGGGAGAGAAGGCACAACAGAGGTCAAACCAGAATATCAAGACACAACATCATAAATCACAGAGCCATCCAGGGTTAAATGGCAGCGCAATTAACATTTATAAATCCTTAATAAGTATCTCATTTATTCGGAACTATCCCACTGGTCTTACATTTTTTAATTGATGGGTTGTAAAGACATCCATAAAGGCTTTTGAGAGCAGTTATAACAGTTAGAGGAAGGAAAAATCATCTGCAACATTACCTTGATAGAAGGTAGGAGTAATACTGGACTGATGGAAACAGCAGCACAGAGTTGAAAGAGGAAGAGATCTCATTCTCGGGTTAAAGGAGGTAACCCACAGATGGTTCAGGTAAATGTGGGCCCTTCAGCTAGATGATCAATCCAAAACTTCTTTTGAGGGATTGCACAGCTTGACTGTGGTTGGATTTCTTTCTTTCTTTCTTTCTTTCTTTCTTTCTTTCTTTCTTTCTTTCTTTCTTTCTTTCTTTCTTTCTTTCTTTCTTTCTTTCTTTCTTCTTCCTTTGTTAACCATGTCATTGCTCTATTTTCATACTTAACTTATTCTATGATGGATATTAGTCACATATAACCACATTTATCAAAATGTGGTTATGAACTGAAATTGAACCATTCTCTCTTTTCAAGTTATTTTAGGGCACATTTTTCCTTTATTGATTGGACAGCTGAAGGGAGGCAGGGAATATGGGTAGTAGAGAGTGGGAAGGTTCGTCATCAGTAGCTATAGCCTCTGTACACAGAGCATGCACTTCAACCGCTTGGCCAACCGGCGCCCCAACCTACTCTCTAAAAGCTTTCTTCCTGTCTGATCACTCCAATCCTGAACCAGGTTATTGATGTTTTGATGTTTTCCGCATCAGCATAGGTAAATACCACCCTCACCAACAGACTGATCAAGAAGCTGCTCAACTGTTATGTGGTCTTATCATCAGGAACCCTTTGATCAGGCTGAAGTTACTGAAGATGGCTTTAAGCAGTAAGATGTCATCACTGCTCTGGACACTTTGAAGAGTACGATCTATACGCATGGTTGGAGAACCCAGTGAAGTTTGATAGAAATAATGACAGGATACAGAAGTTGTCCCAAAAGTCTGACAATAAGAAGGATGACAAGTAGCTGCCATGCACATGCATGAACTGTGCATGCAGCCTGTTGGAGTCGCTCCTCTTCGTTCATTCTTCTTTCTGATTTTTCTTCTTTCTTCATCAAACTTTGTTGGATTTCTCTTTGGATGTAAGTGTTGTAGTTGTGACCTCTTTTGTCCTTCAGTTGGTGAGAGTTGTGGACTGTTTTTCACTATGAACAACTTTAACTTTAACTTGCATTACTGTTACCCAGCAACCCCGCTTTGTTTTGTTTTTACCCATGCTCAGCTGGTTGAGCTGAAGCTGGCCAGCTCATGAGCTCGGTCCGCTGGATGTTCCTGCAGAACTCTGGAGATTTAGGACACATGGAGGCAGAGGAGGCATAGAGCTACGAGGAGGAGAGCTGGTATAAGCAGACGGAGGTTTATGGAGAGGAGATAGAAGCCGTGTCTCTCCTCTCTCATCATTGGCAACGCAAGATCTCTGGCTAATAAGATGGACGGGCTAACAGGACTAGCCAGGAGTCAGATGGAGTTTCAGGAATGTAGCATGGTGTGCTTCACGGAAACGTGGCTGCATCAGGATATTCCCGACCACATCGTCTCCATTGACGGCTTCCAGACTGTCCGGGTAGACCGGGATAGCACTGAGAGCACTGTGGGCCTCCGACTCACATGTCTTGTTGCTAGCTGTTTAAATTCCCCCTCTGCCAACCCGACTATGGCGTCCAACGTTCTCAACGCTGCCATAGCCAGACTCCAGACAGACCACCAGAGTGCCCTCTTCCTGATCTCCAGAAAGACCACCAGAGTGCCCTCTTCCTGATCTCCAGACAGACCACCAGAGTGCCCTCTTCCTGATCTCCAGACAGACCACCAGAGTGCCCTCTTCCTGATCTCCAGACAGACAACCAGAGTGCCCTCCTTCTGATCTCCAGACAGACCACCAGAGTGCCCTCTTCCTGATCTCCAGACAGACCACCAGAGTGCCCTCTTCCTGATCTCCACACAGACCACCAGAGTGCCCTCTTCCTGATCTCCAGACAGACCACCAGAGTGCCCTCTTCCTGATCTCCAGACAGACCACCAGAGTGCCCTCTTCCTGATCTCCAGACAGACCACCAGAGTGCCCTCTTCCTGATCTCCACACAGACCACCAGAGTGCCCTCTTCCTGATCTCCAGACAGACCACCAGAGTGCCCTCTTCATGATCTCCAGACAGACCACCAGAGTTCCCTCTTCCTGATCTCCAGACAGACCACCAGAGTGCCCTCTTCCTGATCTCCAGACAGACCACCAGAGTGCCCTCTTCCTGATCTCCAGACAGACCACCAGAGTGCCCTCTTCCTGATCTCCAGACAGACCACCAGAGTGCCCTCTTCCTGATCTCCAGACAGACCACCAGAGTTCCCTCTTCCTGATCTCCAGACAGATCACCAGAGTGCCCTCTTCCTGATCTCCAGACAGACCACCAGAGTGCCTTCTTCCTGATCTCCAGACAGACCACCAGAGTGCCCTCTTCCTGACCTCCAGACAGACCTCCAGAGTGCCCTCTTCCTGATCTCCAGACAGACCACCAGAGTACCCTCTTCCTGATCTCCAGACAAACCACCAGGGTACCCTCTTCCTGATCTCTAGACAGACCACCAGAGTGCCCTCTTCCTGATCTCCAGACAGACCACCAGAGTGCCCTCTTCCTGATCTCCAGACAGACCACCAGAGTGCCCTCTTCCTGACCTCCAGACAGACAACCAGAGTGCCCTCTTCCTGATCTCCAGACAGACCACCAGAGTGCCCTCTTCCTGATTTCCAGACAGACCACCAGAGTGCCCTCTTCCTGACCTCCAGACAGACCACCAGAGTGCCCTCTTCCTGATCTCCAGACAGACCACCAGAGTACCCTCTTCCTGATCTCCAGACAGACCACCAGAGTGCCCTCTTCCTGATCTCCAGACAGACCACCAGAGTGCCCTCTTCCTGATCTCCAGACAGACCACCAGAGTGCCCCTCTTCCTGATCTCCAGACAGACCACCAGAGTGCCCTCTTCCTGATCTCCAGACAGACCACCAGAGTGCCCTCTTCCTGATCTCCAGACAGACAACCAGAGTGCCCTCTTCCTGATCTCCAGACAGACCACCAGAGTGCCCTCTTCCTGATCTCCAGACAGACCACCAGAGTGCCCTCCTCCTGATCTCCAGACAGACCACCAGAGTGCCCTCTTCCTGATCTCCAGACAGACCACCAGAGTGCCCTCTTCCTGATCTCCAGACAGACCACCCGGGTACCCTCTTCCTGATCTCCAGACAGACCACCAGAGTGCCCTCTTCCTGATCTCCAGACAGACCACCAGAGTGCCCTCTTCCTGATCTCCAGACAGACCACCAGAGTGCCCTCTTTCTGATCTCCAGACAGACCACCAGAGTGCCCTCTTCCTGATCTCCAGACAGACCACCAGAGTGCCCTCATCCTGATCTCCAGACAGACCACCAGAGTGCCCTCTTCCTGATCTCCAGACAGACCACCAGAGTGCCCTCTTCCTGATCTCCAGACAGACCACCAGAGTGCCCTCTTCCTGATCTCCAGACAGACCACCAGAGTGCCCTCTTCCTGATCTCCATACTCATACTTATTGTGTATAGGAGAAACTGTAATGACTGAATTTCCCCCCTGGATAAATAAAGTATTTCTGATTCTGATTATACACCTATGAACCTTTGATCGACGTGCTGAACAACCACTTCAATCCTGTACAAGGAACATAAAAATAGAAGGTTTATGGGAACTACACAGTGCCAGACCCTCAGCCTATTTGATGGCCACATGTGGCCCATGCATTTGAAACACGAGAGGGTGAACAGGTTAATTTCCATTATGTAACTGTGGCCAACCAGTCAGTTCTTTAAGTGGGCCGCAACACTCCTATATGCAGAACCGCCACTTCTAAATTTAATCTCTTGGTGCACTGGGACGTATTAATAGCTGCAACTGCCCTTTATTGCCCTTTTGATATTACGGTTTCTCATGGAGATTCAAATCTCTACAGTGTTTGTCTAAGAACAAAGACAGCAGTGTGCAGCTGCTTTCAGGTCAAAAGCCAAAGGACCGTTCTCACTATTGAATTAGTTATATCACTTAGGATAAGTCTTATCACAAGCAATGATAAACCTCTGTAAGAGAGGGTATTAACACTTCCCCTTCAGAGATATGAAAACAGAAGTGTTTGCAGTTAAAATGAAGAAGTGCAGAGTTTCACCCGTTTCCCTGTCTCAGTTTACCCTTGTAGTCGTGCACAGCCGTCTCTGTCATCAGGCCTGATTAAAACGCAGTGAAAGGCAGCGTGGAGGAAGCTGTTGCTGAGAGGAAATGTGTTGAAGGGCTGTTTAATAAATCTAAACTTTGTTCTGGGTTGTGATTTAGTCCCAGCTCTCGGTGGCATTTAAAGCATTTCCACCTGGTGCGAGTATCCTGTAGTACTTCATTTAACAGTGACCTTTGCACTTTCTTCTTCTGACATCTGGAACGGTGACTGAAAGAGCTGAAAGCCATACAGTCTTAACACATGCTTAGAGGGAATATGAGAATATCTGCTTGTGTAATAAAGGGAAATAGCTTACTGTGGGAAAAAGCTCTCTTCCTCAACTTGATTTGACTCAAAGTTATCAATTCCTAAGTGGCCAGTGGACAATTGTGCATTGGCAAAGCCTCACTTCTCTGCTTTATCAAAGCCAATGCAGCTGTAGAGGCAGATAAAAGGCAATAATAATCAAATTAAACTCCCCACTCACACATACTGAAGATTGGCCTGGAGAGCTACAGAATATTTGACCCATGTGTCACATGGTTTCAAGGCGAGACACTCGCAGATGGATGGAAGCCATGCCAAAAAAATAAGGCCGTTCATGATCTCATGCACTCTGGGATTATTTGAGGATTGTAGCTTAAAAATGTCCAGATAAACATCTTTTATCAAGCAGGCTTTGTTTTCACTCACCAGTGATGAACAACATGGAGATATCTCTCTTTCTTTTTTTAAGATGCCACAACAAGTAACCTGACAGTGACTGTACAAGGGGGGGAATATGAACTGGCAGGTGGAGAGCTCTGAGTTTGAACAACAATTCTGCTTTGTCATTTTCCACAGAGTATAAACTTCCTTTTATTGACTTGCAAACAGAACTTAAGTCTAAAAATAAGTCCCAAAACAGCTCCCAAAAAAAGGTGAGGTGACGTTTGCCTACACTTGCATTGGTGTGAAGAAAAATGATGGGCTGTTAGAGACACAGTGTCACTGTGATAGCCTAAATAGACAACCAATCCATCTGCTAGGACATGCTCTGATCGACTAACATTATAGCCACCGAGAGGTGAAGTGGAGGGGTATGTTAGGTTGCAAGTGGACATTTTGTCCTGGAACTTGATGTGTTAGAAGTAGGGGGAAAAAAATTGGCAAACAAAAGGAAGATTGGGTTTGGGTCGATCTATCTCTGAGTGCGCCACAACGTTCTCGGAACAGAGCAAATCTGACTTGTAATCTCAGCTTTTCTCCTCATTTCATTTGTCTTTCTCTTCTGCTCTCATTGGGACTTCAATGGATGACTTTGTTTAACATCTGCACAGAGAAGATCAAACAGAAAACTGTTCAACCTCCTCGTACCTCTGGTGTCCTTGGCTTCTCACAAAAGTTCCTCAGCAATGCAGAACTTTATACAAACTTGTCATGGTGGGGGTTAAAGAAAAATAACTGAGGAAAAATACAGACTGACTTGTGGCAACAAACTATCACTGAGTGCTGGAGCCAATGAGGTGTCAGCACATTTGACAGGGGCCGAATGGGTGTGGGGTTGTTCTCACTTTGCAATGGACGATACCTCTACAAAAAGTGGTCCAAGTAAGGAAAGAACAGCCTGCTCAATGATCCATGTGGTAAGCAAAGACTGGCCCATGTGGTCTGTTCCAACAGAGGAGCTACTGGAACTCAAATTGCAAGTTACTTGCCCTTTACTGCCCTTTTCATATTACGGTTTCTCATGGAGATTCATATTAGTTCCTTAAAATAACATTTGTTAGTTTTTGCCAAAGAGTTAACCTGATGTGAAGCAGCAAATCTCTACAGTGTTTGTCTAAGAACAAAGACAGCAGTGTGCAGCTGCTTTCAGGTCATAAGCCATGGGACCTCTCACTATTGAATTAGTTATATCACTTAGGATAAGTCTTATCACAAGTAATGATAAACCTCTGTAAGAGAGGGTATTAACACTTCCCCTGCAGAGGAGAAATGAAAACAGAAGTGTTTGCAGTTAAAATGAAGAAGTGCAGAGTTTCATCCATTTCCCAAAATTGCAAGTTAATTCTAGTTCTGAATGAAATGTGTCAGAACATACACTGCATCACAGTTTGTTGCGTATTGTACTGTGTAGCCGCAGAATGGTCAGTGTGCTCATGCTAACCCCTGTCCACCACCTGAAGCGCCTACAATGAGCACATAAGCACCAGAACTGGACAACAGAGCCACTGATGAAGGTGGCCTGGTGTTGTCACATTTCTTTTACATGGCTGTGGATGGCTGGGTGTATATGTGTTGTTTTCCAGGAGAAGACATGACACATGCATACAGAGAGAAAGAAAACTAGTGGATGCAGTGCAATGCTTTGGGCATTAATGTCCTTCTGGGAAACCTTGGGTCTTTCCATTCATGTGGAGTTACTCTGGCACACACCATGTACCTACACATTTTGTAGTCTAAGTACACCCTGACAAGCAAATGGTATTCCCTTATCAGTCCCTCCAGGAAGTTGCGATTTCACGATCACAACTATCAACGCAAATTCAACCAATCAGCGCAATTTTTTCGCGGCCTTGCAATTTTATACAATCAGCGCAACTTTCCCGCAAATTTGACCAATTAATTCAATCTCAGCCCCTGTACGTCATCAGTTTTGTCATCAATTTGACTTCCTTGGAACATAAACATAAGTCCTCACTTGATCGGCACTTTTCAACAATAAAACACACACAGAGAACGGGTGAAAAGAGAGGACAGCAGGCAGGACAAGTGACAATGACAACGTTGTTGTTTATAGATTGAGGGGCTCAGTGTTAGCTTGGTCTCTACCTGCAGCAGGTGAGCTTTATGAACCAGCTCTCCTCACCTCCATGCATCTGTCTCATCTTCATTAATGATTTTTACCCCCGGTGTGTGTTAGTGACAAAGACACAACCGGGGGACGTCTGTTTACTATTTGATGTTTGACGTTGTTGCCGTGGTTACCGTAAAAAGCTCTGCGTCTACAGCTTGATTTAATCCAGTTTGGTGATACATCAGACACATTCAGTAAGTTTTGATCAACTCCTGGTCAACAAAGATGCAGATTCATTTCAGAGTGCCGTGAACTGACTGTGCATCAGTCGCTGCAAGGTGCATTCAGGGACCGTCGTAAATGTGCAATACAGTCCTTTCATGGCATTTTTCTGTGAATCAAGAGAATCAAAATACAGTCAGTGGTCACATCAAGAATGTTTTCTAAAAACAACTATAATTTAGCGTATTTACTTGCCGCTGAGATGTTATTGGGGGGAAAAAGCCACAAAAAAAAATCGCAACTTTCACTGCAATTTTTTCAAAAAAGCTGTCGCAAATTTAGGCTTTTTGGGCCGCAACAATCACAAAAAAGTCCCGCGAAATCCTGGAGGGACTGCCTAATGGCAGTGGCTTGTTTCAGCATGATAATATGCACTGCCATTCAGCAAAAATGTTTCAGGAAGAACAACAAGAAGTTCAAAAGTGTTGATATTGCATCCAGATTCCATAGATCCAAAACTTACTGCAAAAGTTAAACGTTCATGTTTCCTCAAAAGCAAAGCTTCATAGCATATTAGAATGAAGAGTTCATTTGCAAAAACAGATAACTCAATTTTTATACATTTTCAAAAAACGTATTTCTTTTTGATATAGATTACTAATAGAGTTACATTTTCAAGGTACCTCTGATAAGTCATTTTGACTTAGTCAAAGCCACCCAACCTCAGTTGATTGATCATACCAAAAGCTGTAATAGAAAAAAAATGTTATTTGAAAATTTTTTTTTTAGTTTTTAAAAGTGAGTTAACTGTTTTTGCAAATGAACTCTTCAAATGAATGTTTATCTCTAAAGACACCTGTACACTATTAAAATCTACATCCATATTTATAATATGGTCAATCCAAATTAGCCTGAAGAACTCTGAGTTTAAAGCTGCTGTGAGGAACTTTTAGCTTGTATTGATTCTGGCGCCCCCTTGTTTACAAAAAGATACCTCTTATCTCTTGTCCTGTACATGCAAAATAATTGTCTTAAGACAATAACCTCATCCTGTTGTCTTTTAACATTTAGACTTATCTTACAATGTGATTATTTGCAATGAAAACTGCCAAAAAAGGGTGTTTCTAAAGCGAGATGTCAATCATCTGTTCTGACCCCTACCCCCGCAGAGCAGTTTTAGACATTAAAATGACAACAGAGAAGGTATCAGTGTGTGTTGTAGATGGTCTTGTTTGCTTTTGAGGGTCATAAAGAGGCATCAGCATCAGTTTCAGTCTGTTTCTCAGCCAGTTAAAAACTCCTCACAGTGCCTTTAAGTAAGTTACAGCGCTGGTTCTCCTGATTTAAACAACTGGTTTACAAACTTCTTAAAATGGGGAAAGTGTTGAGCTAATTAATACATTTTTTGTTAAGTGAACTGATCTATGTTACAACGGTTCACGTGATATCATATTTTTCTGCCTTGCCCTCATTTCCTTTGTGATGGTGAACAGGGCTGCATCTAGATAATATTTCATGCTTAACACAATGAATAGCAGAAGAAAGGTCTCTGTTGAGAGCAGCAAGTGGCAATTTCCCTCCAATCTTTGTCTACATATTTCAATATCTGCAAGCCCCGTGACCAATAAATCAGCCATGAATATAATTAGATGAAATTGATTTCACTTAACCAGAGTCAAACCAGATACACAGAAAAGGCTATAGAAACACAGCAGACACACAAAGAAAGATTAAAAAAACAGCTTCACAAGTGAAACTGGTCAGGAGCTGAAGGGTAAGACAGCTGGATAGTGATGTGGGGATCTATACTGAAATATTGATACTTCCAATAGCAGATCTTTATATTCTAGAATCAATTCTCAAATCAAAATATGGATACTTTTGATACTTCAGTCATTTAAGGCAATGCATATCATTAACAGGAACACAGTGGAAAGTAACTTAACCATTGAGATCTTGTCTAAATGAGACGCAGTTGGTGGGAACTACTTTTTCTTCCGCCTGGGTAAGTGCGTAATGCGTCAGTCAGTCACTCAGTCTCAGTCTGTAGACACAATGGCAGAGCGTAAATGGAGTCATGTGTGGAGCTATTTCAGCTTCACAAACAGCCAAGACACGGTTTGTGATGTTTGTGGGAAAATGGTTAGGAGTTGTAACAACACAACAAACCTTGTGAAACACCTCAGGTTAAAGCACAACACAGAATTAGAGGCATTTATGATGAGGCGGACAGAAGAGGAGAGCACAGTGTCAGCTGCTGCTGCTAGGGCAAGACAGACGTCTCTGGCGGAGTCCTTTGGTGCTGCAGGCAGGAACTATCCAGGTACAGAGGGAGAAAATGTGAAGCTTTCAGCGGCGCTAAGCACTGTCATGTTGCTGTTGTTCAAATTAATAAATATGGTTAGGAAATAAGTAACGAAATAAATGCATGCTTCAACAAATATCTGCATGAGTTCAGCTTGGAGTAATAATATGTGTATCACTGAGATGATCTCACATTGGCAAAAAAGCCTACATTTATTCAGGTAAGGTTTTACTTATTTTCTTTTTTGTGTATGTTTGAGGCTGCTACCTCGATATACTTACAGTTGAGGTCAAAATTATTAGCTCCCCTTGTTAAATCAGATAAAACCCTTGATTTCTCCATGAAAATGACCATTAAAAACAAGTGTTTATAGTTTATGTGTTTCCAAAATAACAAAGTCAAAATGTTCACTATGTTTGACTTGGATATTTTATTGATTCAATAAATTGAAACAAGAAAAGGTAAAAATGGCATGTCCAAAATTTTTTAGCCCCCTGGCCCTAAGTAGTCAATAGTGCGCCCGTTCTGAGCCATACCGGACAACAACCTCTTCAAGTAGTTCTCTACAAGGTTGGCACATGTCTCTGGAGGGATTTTGGCTCATTTTTCCAATGCAAATTGTTCCAGCTGCTCCAAAATACATGGTTTCTGAGCATGGACATTCACTTTGAGCACCCGCCACAGATTCTCCACAGGATTTAGATCTGGGCTCTGTACGGGCCACTCCAGGACCTTGGTTTTGGTGTCCTTTAAGAACTGTTTGACCAATTTTGACGTAAGCTTTGGATCATTGTCTTGCTGGAAGACCCAGTGCCAACCAAAGCCTAGACTAAGAGCAGAGTGCTTCACATTATCCCTCAAAATGTCAACATAACTTTCTTTTTTCATGATGCCATGCACCAGAACAAGATTTCCTGTGCCTGAGGCTGCAAAACAGCCCCACAGTAAGATGCTCCCTCTACCATGTTTACTTCTGAGGACCGTGTTCTAAGGGTTGAAGGACTCTCCCTTTCTTGGCCAAACATGAACAACATCCATGTGCCCAAAAAGTTCCATCAGACCAAAGGATGGACTTCCAAAACTCATCTTTACCTTTCAAATGTTTGTGGGCAAACCTCAGTTTGGCTCTGATGTGCTGGTCTTTGAGTAAAGAGGTTCTTCTGGGACGATGGTCCTGAAGCCCACTATGATGAAGATCCCTCACAACTGTGCTCCTTCAAACATCATCTCCAGAGGAGGTCAGGTCAGCATCAATCATCTTGGCAGATCTCCGGGGCTTCTTGTTGACATCTTTGACTGTTTTCCTCTCCAAAGTTCTTGAAATCTTGTGTTTTCTACCACACTCAGGTTTGTTTCTAACAGTTTGTCTCCTTGTATTTTGCAATAATGCGAGGTACAGCTGTTCTAGACACTGTAAAACACCTGGACATGACAGTACAGCCTTCCCCCTTATTATGAGCCTCCATTATCTTCTTTCTGAGCTCAAGACTGATTTCCTTTGTCTTAGGCATGGATAGTAAGAGTAGTCTCTCTCAATAACGTGTTCAAGTGCCCTGATTGGAGTACCTTAAGTAAATCTCAATGCTGTTTGAATGCTCAGGTGTTGTTAGGAAGCCAACAGACCTACAGGTGTTGTTAGGAAACAAGCTGACTGCTCAGGTGTGTTTTAAAAGTAAAGATTCACAGGGGGGCTAATCATTTTGACCACCCCATTTTTCCCTATATTTGATATAAAGCTATCCTAAAAATGTATTTTACATTCCAAAATGTACCAAAGCTACTAAAGAACACTGGTGAATGTTTGCTTATATCAAGTTTTATCAATGATTCAAACATTGGGCAGAATTTAAGGAAAATGTTCAAGAATTCCTGGGGGGCTAATCATTTTGACCTCAAGTGTACATGTTTAACATAAATGAGTTTAGTTTAGTTTATTTATTATTCATTGTGTTGTGCACCATAAAGGTGCCCAGCCCATATGGACTTACAAGACACTACAAAAACAAAACAAAATAGGAGCAACAACATAAGAAGAAAGAAGAAAGAAGAGCAGTTACAATACTGCACAAGTCCAACAGTGACCTAAAGTAAAGCACAGAGGTACACTTCAGACATTTGACAGTGACAACTAAATCAGACAGAGTGTGCTCATACGCTGCTGAACAGCATTTAACACAAACTGAGCAAACTGGAACACTTTGTGTGTAAACAGGAACTGAAGTCGATCTTCATCAGACATGCAAAACAAATCAGGACAGTTTTCTGATATTTTGTTGAAAAGGAGGCAGCTGAGATCATGATATGAAGGACAGTAGAATAAAAAGTGCATTTCATTTTCAACTTCCTCCAGATCTCACAAGGAACACTTCCTCTCCTCCTCTGGAACAGAGTGGAAGCGACCTGTCTCTAATGCCAGAGGAAGGATACCACATCTCAGCTGAGCACACACAGACCTCTGAGCTCTGGTTAGGTGAAGAGTGATGTAAAGACAATATGTTCTTAGTTTGGGCTTACACAGTACTTCTTCTAACCATTTGTGTTTGTAAGTGTCAAATAGTTTTGTTTTAATCTGACTCACACTACAGGTTAACATGTTTCTATAAATATATTGAAGACCTACCTTGTCAAATATTTTCACAAGCTCTGAGGACCAGGTGTAGCTGTTAGAATAATCCCAGTAGAAGATTTGTTTAGTTAGCCTGTTGTCTGGCATATTAATAAATCTATTCCACAGTCTCACCATGTCGCCCATATGCCGTATGTCACAAGGTTCCCATCCCATGTCACCATACAATGCAAGTTTGGGGGCATTTTTATGCACACCCAGAAAATAACGCATAGCTCTGTTCTGAACTGCTTCACACTTAGATTGCTTAAAATAACCCCAGACTCCTGCACAGTAATCTGAAATCGGACAGACACATGATTTAAACAGCTGTGTGTACGTCTTGTAACCGAGGTCACTTCATAGTTTAACTTTATTGATAACAGCTCCTAAAGCTCTACCTGCAGAGTCTGAGAGAGCTTTTATTCCTTCATTAAATGAGAGATGTTCATTTACAGTGAGTCCAAGGTATTTGTATTTCTCAGTGAATGACAGGGCAGTTGAACCAAAACAAAATTCAAACTTTGTCCGTAGCTGTCCCCTCTTCCTAAAATGTGTAACCTGGGTTCTATTTCGACAATATTCAACAAACTCTGGAGGTCATTTTCAGTCTCTGCAAGGAGGACTATGTCATCTGCGTACAGCAGGGTGGAGACTCTTAGTTCACCCACTCTGACACCAATGGCAGTATCCTTAATTTCTGTTATTAAGTCATTTATATAAATTGAAAACAGAGTTGGAGAGAGTACATCCCCCTGCTTTACACCAGAAGGTGTAGGGAACCACCCAGTTCTGTAGTCATTTACCTGTACACATGATTCAGGGGCCTGATACACAGCTTTTAAAGCTTTATAAAACTTACCATCAATTCCTGCTTTCATTAGCTTGAAACTAAGAAGATCTATAAAACAACTAAAAGTGGCTCTCCCTTCTTGTATTCTAGCCTTTACTATAGTAGATAAGGAGTATATGTGATCTATGCAGGCTCTATGTTTCCGAAAGCCATTTAGTTCATCTGCCAGCATACCAAGTATTTCTAAATAGCCATACAGTCGCTCATTAAGAATGCTGGCGTAGAGTTTCTAAACACAACTGAGAGGACTGATCCCTCTGTAGTTCAGGGGGACTCTAGGGTCACTGTTTTGTGACTTGGGGATTGGTTTTATTATAGATTTGTGCCAAACAGAGGGGACCAAGCTGTACTCAAAACATACTGAGAGAAGTTGACACAAAACTAAATATAAACCAGGTAATTTCAATAATTCATTGGACAAAATATCAATTCAATTGCCTCTCTCACTTCCTCTCTTGAAATAGGGGGATTTAAACACTGATTAGAAGTGTAGGACTCTTGTTGCATATTAGCTTCCAAATAATTTTTGAGCTCAACTAATGGAGCGCTACCCTCAAGCTAGTTCAGGCAGACAACTCGAGCTGCGCTCATTCATACTGACACGTCATCATCCTCCCTATCAGCTGATCTCAACATCCTCTCATTGATGGTCTGTTTAAGCTGCAGGTCTCCCCGTCTCTGCCTCTGCTTTGCAAGTGCTCCTGCTGTCCTGCTCAGTGCTGTGTGAAAACTTTGTACCCACCTCCTCAATCAATCAATCAATCAATCAATCAATCTTTATTTGTATAGCGCCAAATCACAACAAACGTTATCTCAAGACGCTTTTACAAACATAGGAGGTCTAGACCACTCTATGTCAAATTATGAACAGAGACCCAACACCAAGACAGGGTAAGACTCAGTCTGACCCCACCTTAATCCACCATGAGCATTGCACATCACAGTATTTAGCTAGTTACAGTGGTGAGGAAAAACTTCCTTTAACAGGCAGAAACCTCAGGCAGAACCAGACTCATGTTAGACAGACATCATGCCCCGACCGAGTTGGGTCTGGAAAGACAGATAGAGGGGAGTAAGAGAGAGAAGTGATAGTGATGAGACGAGTCGTAGAAGCTGTTGTCGCTGGAGTCCAGCATGTCCGGATCAGCTGGAGTCCAGATCGTCCACAGCAGGAGGACGTCTACGGCAGCTCAGAGGAACCTACGAGACAAGGGAGCTCAGGGACTCCAGAAAGGTCTATGGTTAGTAACTTTAATGGGACAGGCAGAGTTAAAGTAAGTGATGAGGGGGTTGGGGGGAAGGGGGTGAGCTAGGATCCCAGTGTGTCAGTGTGCCAGTTCCCCTGGCAGTCTGGGCCTATAGCAGCATGACAGAAGCTGGTCCAAGCCTGATCCAGCTCTAACTATAAGCTTTGTCAAAAAGGAAAGTTTTAAGCCTACTCTTAAAAGTGGAGAGGGTGTCTGCCTCCCGGACCCTGACTGGTAGATGATTCCAAAGGAGAGGGGCCTGATAACTGAAGGTTCTACCTCCCATACTACTTTTCCCCCCCGGCATCCACCTGCGGGCTCCGAGGGGGTTAGTCCTTTAATACCGTATGCTGCAATAAACTTTATCTTAAGTAAATGTGAGTTGTCTGAACTCTTCTAAATAAAAAAATAACTCAGAAATACACTACTTTTTTTTTATTTCCCAGACACATTAGGTGTATTTGCACAAAGTATAGGTATTGGATGGGTATTGCTGATTCCAGCCTGAATTTTGGATCGGAAAGGAAATCGGTTATCGAACATCACTACAGCTGGATAGAGTGAAAACAACCCCTTACAGAGGGACACGATATTGTCCTCTGGCAGCTTCAGAATCAAGCTGAAAAGAAAAGCATTATCACCAGGGAGAAACTAAGATCCAAGACTCAGTACTGTGTGAATTATTTACTCTGCACCAAAACACGTCAGCTTTCAAGCTGATGAGCTGTTTTCTCAGGTAAGAAGCCTAATTTTCACCCTTAAAGGTGACATATCATGCAAAATTGACTTTTTAATGGTTCTTTACCTGAAATATGTTTCCCTGGCATGTCTACAAACCCCCCGAGAATGAAAAAAAATCCATTCTGCCCCTGTTCTGATTTCTCCACCTTTCTGTAAATGTGTGTGAAACCAGCCGTTTCAGACTTCAGTGTTTTTTGTTACGTAACAACAATATCCGGTCTGTCACGGAGTCAGAGCTCGGAGCTTGTTCAGCCCATAGACTGTATAAAATAATACTGAATCCCTCCCCCGTTTTTCATTACCTGCACAAATGTGTGCTAACAAGGAGCTTAGGAGGGAGGCATGCTAGTTGTAGGCTGTCTTAATAAACACAAAGGTTGGTTTTACTCCCCACGTCTGCAGATTTGAAGATCTAGTGGATGATTTTTATTTGTCATGGATAAGTGCTAGCGCTAGTTAGCAAAGCTACATAGCTACATGTTCATAGCTGTAGCTGTGTACCAAGACAGACGTCTACATACTGACAAATACAACAACAAGAAACACTAAATCTGTGACCAATCCTTCAGAAAGGTCCTGCTGCCTTTCTGGCAGAGGTCGGTTTTACTCCCCACGTCTGCAGATTTGAAGATCTAGTGGATGATTTTTATTTATCATGGATAAGTGCTAGCGCTAGTTAGCATAGCCACATAGCTACATGTTCGTAGCTGTGTACCAAGACACACGTCTACATACTGATAAATAAAACAACAAGAAACACTAAATCTATGACCAATCGTTCAGAAAGGTCCTGCTACAGGCGACTCTCCGTCAGGATCAGATTCAGAGGGTTGAAGTAACGCGATCTCTGAGCAGCCGTGTATATTCAGCCAACATGTAAACATTAGATTAACGCGCTGGAGAGCCGAGGCACATCCACTTCTGGAGGGGGCGTGGTCAGAGGGAAAACAGAGTGTTCTGATGAGGAATGAAGAAGAGGGTTTTTCAGGCAGACCAAAATCTGATTTCAAAGTGTTTTTTTGAGCATAAACTTTAAAGACATGTTTTGGGGACCTCTTAGACCAATATATATTGATGAAAAAAGCGTGATATGTCCCCTTTAAGGTAAGTCTCACTTACAATACTCCTCAAGACATGATACGCTCATAATGAAGCTGTTGAAAGCTGAGCCAGACCAACAAAAGGAGAAAACATCTTAGCAGTATGAGTAAAAAAGAGACATGATGGAAATGCATTGGATTGGGCGATGCTCCAGTTTTACATGTCAAGTTATCTGGGCGTGTAATGATTTGAGTTTCAAACTGCCTCTAACTGTTATTTTCTTTTTAAACAAATGTGAATCTGTGATAGCAGTAACATTGCATTGTTAGCAACTGATATTACAATAAGAACAAGAGAACTGGCACAATACCTTCCCTACTTTCTTTTATTGAAAACATCCTAAAAGAGAGATTAGATTTAATAGATTAGATATTGTTCCAGTTAGACAAATTCATGTCCTGATAACAGGACAGAGATATTATACGTCTTAAAATAGGCACACACTCAGTCAGTGATTTCTTGCCAGCTGTACTTCCTACATTTGGCAGCTGCTGCTGTGTTACTTAAGCCTGGATTATGGTGGAACTTTTTTGTATTTTTCTTACATTAAAGTTTGACTGTAAAATATGCCATTCTGCAGCCAGCAGACCTGCTCATGTTAGTGACTGTTATTTGCTCTAATTACTATGTTTTACAAGCTATGTTCACATGTGCAGATCACGTCTTCTTCAACCTGATTAAAATAATTCTGATGGAATATTCCAACTTCATTGTTTAATGGATGCAAAAAAAGTGGTCTAATTAAGCTGTGTGTATACATGCATCAAGAATTAATCTGAAGGAAACATACACTGCAGTCACTGCATCATTGTACACAATGGGCCCGATCTACTAAAGGTTTGCTTACAAGCATTACTACATGTTTTAGTCAATCAAACCAAGATAACAAAATAATAATAATAAAACAACACAAATTCAAAGCAGTTCAGCACCACGGATAGCGACCGCGTCATTCTGACACCCACTTTAACTTTTTCAACTAATGAGAGCACAGTAGGTCACTGTATCAACAGATATAAAGTTTAGTATAATTGGCACAGCGGCTCACATCTTCACATACAAACACAAAATCAATATGAAGTACTCGGCCTACTCACCACTGTCTGGACGAGCCTTAAGCTCCGCCGACTTGTCCACGATGCACTGTATGTCCATTTTCTTTGATCTGTCATTCTCAATGTACAACATGACATGTCCACTCAGTCTATTCTGTCCCATCGTGCTCATCAAGGGGTTTTTAGTTTTTTTTAACTTGGAGAATGAGCGCTCACTGAGCTGCGCCAGGCAGCTCTGCGTAACTCCTCATCTCGTGCTTGCAGCAGTGTGTTGGGGTGAATTGACTCAAACATGTTCACAGTTCCATTTAAGCTGGTGAATCTTTGGGACAGTTGCTGGATGATGATATCAGGCATTAAAAACGTTCACCCGAAAGTTGCTCCCTGGGACAGTGAGGCGACTGTCTTCATCCAAGTGATGCCTAACTTTTCTAGAGCAAGAGTGGCAGACTAAGCCTCATCAAATCGCTCTCTAAACTCCATCAAAACACTGATTGTGTTTTGGAGTAGAGTAGATGCGTTTATTTCATTGGCAGATCTTCTGTTTTTTCTCACATCATTCACCTTTTCACAGATGGCCTCCCAAATCGTGTTTCTAACGCTGAGATGTCTCTGCTGGAGTTCACCGATGTGTTTATTTCCCTCCTCCACAAAGATCTCCAACTCCATGTCTTCAAACTTCATTTATCGCTTAAGACCACTCTGTTCTCTCAAACTCTCCATGGTGACAGCCGATGGCACACGCAAAATCCTCGTAAAATAGGGCGGTCCGCACCACTTTGCACTCGTTATCATTTGCGCACGCAGTCTTAGTAGATCACCCGCAACACGCCCAGAAATAACACGTGCAAAATTATTATTTGCACACGCAAATTAGCGCTCGTTATTTGGGATCTTAGTAGATCAGGCCCAATGTGTTACAAAGAAAGTTAGAAAAACACACCATCACTACATGCTTTGGCTCTGTTGTTCGTCCCTTCACCAGAGATTACATTCCCCTCCTCTGTTGAGTCTGTGACTTTGGATGTCTGTATTCTATTTCCCTATGTATTTATATATTAATACATTTAATTTCATTAGACACAACCGTATCAAGTGCTTACATGGCTATTGATCCAAACATCAAACAGCATAAACCACCTCTCTTGATCAGAATGAAATGTCTTTCCAAATGGGTCAGACTGAACCAGTCTGTTCTGGATGAGGTGTTTACAGGCAGCATTTTATATAACCTTTAATTCACAAGAAATATTCCCATTGAGATATACAATCCCTTTTACAAGGGAGTCCTCGCCAAGACAGCAGCATATCAAGTTTTTTCACAGCAAACACGACAAACAACATTAAAAAAAGGAACAATTACATCAATGAATAAATAAGCAGCATTCAGCAGTAAAACATGTCCACACAATGGTGAGATGACTTGTAAGTGAGCCATAGATACTGATGTACTGATGCTCATGGCTAGGTCAGAGAGCCTTGAATGAACCAAGTTAATAACCACAACTGTGTGACCCTGGTGAGACTGCCTCACACTACAGGTTGTACTCTACTACTGATGAATACATAAAACATTTGTGTCCAATAAATATAAGTGTGGATAGGGTTGGTGAGAGACAGAGCTTCTAGGTTGCTATCCTACACAAACAGGTGGTCTATTTTTACAGCATTCCCTCTCAGATTTGATTTGACATTACCCTTTTTATTGATCGCTCAGATCCCAATAAATAACTGATCTGTAGGGTGAAGCACAAACAAAACGAAAAAAACAGCATAATCACCTCTCCAGTGTGGATCAGGCTGTACCTGGCATGTTTGCATGCAGCCCTCTGGTCACATACAAACAGACACCGGGACAAGCTTCTTTGACCGTGAAATTACTATGTGGGTGGCTGCAGAGGTGATGAACTATGTGTGACCGGCTGATTAGCGCTCATGCCCCACAGCTGGGTGGGAACCAATCACCTGCGGTTACCTGGTTGTTTGCGGGGATAAAATTGAGTGACGGAGCTCCCTTCAGTCTCTGCAGAGCTCCGGGTTGAGAGCAGGTACAAGTCGCGTGTGTTAAGTGTTTTCAATGTCCGTACACGTGAGTAACTTTTACTTTTATTCCAGGACGGTGTTCCTTTCGGGTTGGCGGATCGTTGTGTGCCGGCAACGCATATAGTACGCGGTACGAGCGTGAGGTAGTGACGTGATAGGGTTGCGGACGGCCGAGGTAAACCTCAACTGGGTTTTGGTTATCTTAATGTGCCGTGTGTTGTTGTTGTATGTAAGTGGTTAACATTCATGTATTTTGTTGCAGATTGCCACTTTTGTCTTGTCTTTTTGTCTCTTTTTGCTTGTCTTTTTCTCTTGAGTTAAAGATTCTGCTCAGTAACAGTGTGAATTAAAGACTCTACTCAGTAACAGTGTTAAAGTATCCCCGTCCAGGCTGTGTATAGTCATGGCCAAAAGTTTTGAGAATGACACAACTATTAATTTTCACAAAGTCTGCTGTTTCAGTTTTTATAATGGCAATTTGCATATACTCCAGAATGTTATGAGGAGTGATCAGCTCAACTACAATTAATTGCAAAGTCCCTCTTTGCCTTGAAAATGAACTTTATCACCAAAAACACATTTCCACTGCATTTCAGCCCTGCCACAAAAGGACGAGCTAACATCATTTCAATGACACACAGGTGTCACACACACTAACACAGGTGTGGGTGTTGATGAGGACAAGGCTGGCGATCAATCTGTCATGATTGAGTGACTGGACACTTTAAAAAGAAGATGGTGCATGACACCATTGTTCCTCATCTGTTAGCCATGGTTACCTGCAAGGAAACACGTGCAGCCATCATTGCATTGCACAAAAAGGGCCTAACAGGGAAGTTTATAGCAGCGAGTAAGATTGCACCTCAGTCAACCGTCTATCCAATTATCAAGAACTTCAAGGAGAGAGGTTCAATTGTTGCCAAACAGGCTCCAGGGCGCCCAAGAAAGTCCAGCAAGCGCCAGGACCGTCTCCTGAAGGTGTTACAGCTGCGGGATCGGGCCACCACCAGTGCAGAGCTTGCTCAGGAATGGCAGCAGGCAGGTGTGAGTGCATCTGCACGCACAGTGAGGCGAAGACTTTTGGAGGAAGGCCTGGTGTCAAGGAGGGCAGCAAAGAAGCCACTTCTCTCCAGTAAAAACATCAGGGACAGACTGATATTCTGCAGAAGGTACAGGGACTGGACTGCTGAGGACTGGGGTAAAGTCATTTTCTCTGATCAATCCCCTTTCCGATTGTTTGGGGCATCTGGAGGAAGGCTTGTTCGGAGAAGACGAGGTGAGCGCTACCATCAGTCCTGTCTCTTACCAACAGTGAAGCATCCTGAGACCATTCATGTGTGGGGTTGCTTTTCGGTCAAGGGAGTGGGCTCTCTCACAATCTTGCCTAAAAACACAGCCATGAATAAAGAATGGTACCAGAACGTCCTCCGAGAGCAACTTCTCCCAACCATCCAAGGGCAGTTTGGTGATGAAGAATGCCTTTTCCAGCATGATGAAGCACCTTGCCATAAAGCAAAAGTCATAACAAAATGGCTCGGGGAACAAAACATTAAGATTTTGGGCCCTTGGCCAGGAAACTCCCCAGATCTTAATCCCATTGAGAACTTGTGGTCAATCCTCAAGAGGCGGGTGGACAATCAAAAACCCATAAATTCTGACAAACTCCAAGCATTGATTATGCAAGAATGGACTGCCATCAGTCAGGATTCGGTCCAGAAGTTGATTGACAGCATGCCAGGGAGAATTGCAGAGGTCTTGAAAAAGAAGGGTCAACACTGCAAATATTGACTTATTGCATGAATTCTGTGTAATTCTCAATAAAAGCTTTTGATACTTATGAAATGCTTCTAATTGTATTTCATTATACCATAGAAACATCTGACAAAAACACCTAAAAACCCTGAAGCAACAGACTTTGTGAAAATGTAATATTTGTGTCATTCTCAAAACTTTTGGCCATGACTGTAGGCAGCCGTGGCTGTAGCTACAGTTTATTGTGTCAGGCTTTTTCATGTTCTTTGCATCGTCTAATGTATTAACTAGATGTGTGTTATTGTAGTGAGTGTGCCGTGTTTATAGGCCTGATTCAGATAACCTGGCTGCAGTTAGCGGTGTCCTAACACTGATTTCTAGTATGTCTGTGCATGGTTGAAGTAATAATAATTATTGTGTTTTAAAACTATTTGTCTGCCAATTAAATAAAGATTGTGTATATATTTTTCTAAACCATGCCTTTTGTATTCATTTGTGGACTAACCTGTGTATTGTTAAAGGGAAAAACCCTCTGTTAAAGGGGCGGTAACTAAAAAATAAGTATATTGTTAAAACTCTTCGGGTGAAAGTCCCAAGGTGGCGTTTTTGGTATTTTATCTTCTAAACCCAGAAATCCCTTTCCAGCCCTAGCTTGGTTACATATGCAAGGTCCTGGGTAACATGTGGGACATGAAGTGAAAGCATTACATGCTTTTGGTTTGAAAAAGGTCACAGATTATGTTCATTTTTAGGTACTGGTTATGAAAATGCAGAGCTGGCTCAAGTCATAGGTGGTAAAGGAAGTCGGGTGGGGTGCAACCATAGACTGTAAATAAAAATGGACAGCGTTGCCGGCACAGTCGGCACAGTAACAGTAACGAGCTCCGCCCAACAGCGTAGCATAATGAGATCCTATGAAGTTTCCCTCTACGGCAGCTGTCAATCAAAGCAGACCCGGAAGTAAAACCCCGTTTTTTAACCTCTAATAACTAATGAAGCAGAAACTTTTCAGAAAAAAGAGGCCTTGAACACAAAACAGTCAAATACTAACTACATATCACCACAGCATACGGATTTGAGAAACAGTCATACGTGTATTTATTTTTTTAAGTTTGACTGCAGCCCCATTTTTGACTGAGTTTTTGACCTGTTCTGCAGCCAGCCACCAGGGGGCAGACACTTTGCTGGAAGCTTCACTTCCAGCCGAGAGAGATGCACCCCTGGGTGCTAAGGGCGCTAGCAAGAGCCCCAATACAAACATTCTAAATGTAAACCAATGGTCAGCCTGTCTTTGTTAACCTCTCTCTGCTTTGCTCTCATTCACGACCCGCTCAGCCACTCACTGGCTGCACGCCGCCTGACACGGGTTAAGGCAGGACATTAGAGGAACTCAACTCAAAAAACAGAACTCAACCTTTTCTGCCAACAGAGAATGAAGGGTAAAGCGTCAGTGTCTGTGGAATAAATAAATGTTGATTTTTCATGATGGTAAGTGCTGTTGTCTAGCCAGGGGGGCATACGTGTCTGATCCCAAAGCATACTTTCATGCCATACAGACACAGACAGATATACAGAGATACAGAAAAGCAGCAGCAGCAACGGAGAGAGAGAGAAAATAGAGAAGGAGCATCAGATAAAGGAGAGAGTGGGAAGAAAAAACAGCAGATGATGGAATGAGAAAGACGGTGGCAGATTGATGGTGAACTCTGCAGCACTACAATATCTGAAATATGTATGAGTAAAGGAAAACAATTTTTAACACTAGACAGCAAATATTGCACTGAACAAGTTTTGGAGCATCATTGCAAATATTAACCTACAAGGCTATTTGAATTTAAACTCTGACCCCAGGACCAAGCATAGTCCTCAGCCAACCCAAAACTGCACATATAACTCCAATGTTCATACTCCCCCACAGAGGCTATTAACATCAAAGTATAAACCCTGTTTCTAGCTTACAAAACAGCAACAACTCCCTCATCCTGGTCTACACCCCCTCCAGCCCCCTATGCTCTGTTAATAAAAGGTGTCTGGCAATCTGCTAACAATATTACACCATATCAATTGACTTGGTCTATATTATTAAACGCACAAAATGGCTCTGTGTGACATAAACTCTATTTTACCACTGAGGTACTACTTCAATCCCCCAAAAGTTGGGACACTGTTCAAATGTAAATTAAAACTGAACTGACTGCAAAGAAATCTTATCAAATGTTGAAACTGAAAAGTCTTATTATTTTATGAAATATATTACAGTGGGGCAAATAAGTATTTAGTCAGCCACTGATTTTGCAAGTTCTCCCACTTAGAAAGATGAGAGAGGTCTGTAATTTTCATCAGAGGTACACTTCAACTATGAGAGACAAAATGAGAAAAAAAATCCAGGAAATCACATTGTAGGATTTTTAAAGAATTTATTTGTAAATTATGGTGGAAAATAAGTATTTGGTCAATAACAAAAGTTCAACTCAATACTTTGTAACATAACCTTTGTTGGCAATGACAGAGGTCAAATGTTTCCTGTATGTCTTCACCAGGTTTGCACACACTGTAGCTGGTATTTTGGTCCATTCCTCCATGCAGATCTCCTCTAGAGCAGTGATGTTTTGGGGCTGTCGCTGGGCAACACGGACTTTCAACTCCCTCCACAAATTTTCTATGGGGTTCAGGTCTGGAGACTGGCTAGGCCACTCCAGGACCTTGAAATGCTTTTTACGGAGCCACTCCTTCGTTGCCCGAGCGGTGTGTTTGGGATCATAGTCATGCTGGAAGACCCAGCCACGTTCCATCTTCAATGCTCTCACTGATGGAAGGAGGTTTTGGCTTAAAATCTCACGATACATGGCCCCGTTCATTCTTCCCTTAACACAGATCAGTCGTCCTGTCCCCTTTGCAGAAAAACAGCCCCAAAGCATGAGGTTTCCACCCCCATGCTTCACAGTAGGTATGGTGTTCTTGGGATGCAACTTCTTCTTCCTCCAAACACGGCGAGTTGAGTTTTTACCAAAAAGTTCTATTTTGGTTTCATCTGACCACATGATATTCTCCCAATCCTCTTCTGGATCATCCATATGCTCTCTGGCACACTTCAGACGGGCCTGGACATGTACTGGTTTAAGCAGGGGGACACGCCTGGTGCTGCAGGATTTGAGTCCCTCTCGGCGTAGTGTGTTACTGATGGTAGCCTTTGTTACTTTGGTCCCAGCTCTCTGCAGGTCATTCATCAGGTCCCTCTGTGTAGTTCTGGGATTTTTGCTCACCGTTCTCATGATCATTTTGACCCCACGGGATGAGATCTTGCGTGGGGCCCCAGATCAAGGGAGATTATCAATGGTCTTGTATGTCTTCCATTTTCTTACAATTGCTCCCACAGTTGATTTATTCACACCAACCTGCTTGCCTATTGTAGATTCACTCTTCCCAGCCTGGTGCAGGTCCACAGTTTTCTTCCTGGTGTCCTTGGACAGCTCTTTGGTCTTGGCCATGGTTGAGTTTGGAGTCTGACTGTTTGAGGCTGTGGACAGGTGTCTTTTATACAGATAACCAGTTCAAACAGGAGCCATTAATACAGGTAACGAGTGGAGGACAGAAGAGCTTCTTAAAGAAGAAGTTACAGGTCTGTGAGAGACAGAAATCTTGCTTGTTTGTGGGTGACCAAATACTTATTTTCCACCATAATTTACAAATAAATTCTTTAAAAATCCTACAATGTGATTTCCTGGACTTTTTTTCTCATTTTGTCTCTCATAGTTGAAGTGTACCTCTGATGAAAATTACAGACCTCTCTCATCTTTCTAAGTGAAAGAACTTGCAAAATCAGTGGCTGACTAAATACTTTTTTGCCTCACTGTATGCTCATTTAAAATTTGATGCCAGCATTATGTTTCAAAAAGTTTGTGTTGCATGATGTCTGTTAATCAATGAGACTAGTGTCTGGGGTTTTGAAAGTGAGATGTTGCCCCATTCTTGCCTCCTAAAGGCTCTCAGTTGCTCCGGCAGGCTTCTTTAGCACCTGGACTCTTCTACTACAGAGCCATGCTGTTGTAATACGTGTAGTATATGGTTTGGCATTGTCTTGATGAAATATATAAGGTCTTCCATAAAAAAAGGCATTGCGTGGATGGCAGTATATGTTGCGTCCAAAAACCTGCATTCAGCATCAAGGGTGTCTTCACAGATGTGAACCTGATTCATCAGCCTCCCCAGAGCAGTTTCACTTTTTGCCTCAAAAATTCTTCATGGGGCCCAGAGAAGTTGATGGCACTTCTGGATCATGTTCATATTAGGTTTCCTCTTTGCATGGTAAGGTTTTGACCTGCATTTGTGGATGCAGCCACAATCTGGGTTCACAGGCAATGATTTTTAGCCCACACAGTGACTTCCATGACATAGTCATGTCTGTTTTCAATGCAGTGTTTAGTATTGGTTTTCTGCCTTGTCCCTTTTGTCCAGAGACTTCTTCAGATTCTCAGAATGAGGTACCATCAATGATGAAATCCTTGAATTCTTTGTTATTTTACCAAGAGGAACATTATTCTGAAATAGCTGAGCTATTTCCTTCCCCAGCCTAAGTTTCAGACATTTGGTTTCACACCTACAATCAGGGGCACCATATGGGGGAGAAAAGTAAGGAGGATTTTAAGGGCCTACAGTATGACTGACAGGGGTCCTAAAAATATTACAACATTTGCAGTATTGAATGGGTGGGGACCAGTTTGACAGTTTTTCATGGGGACCTAATCCCCTCCCTACAATGGAGGCAGGTCTATCTGTTCTATTACTAACAGCACAACTACTATTGTTGTGGGGTATTGCAGGTATTGGGGCGATGTCACCCAATCTAATCTCACTCAGGGCAGCAAATCTGTTTGAGGTAGCCCTGAACAAAAAGCTTTTGTTCAAAGCATACCTGAGGCAGAAGTGTATTTACAACATTTGTTCCTTCTGTGTGAGCCGTGATGTTGAAATACAGTTGTAGCCATTTAACTCTTCTGAGAAAAAATCCCTTCACCTTGAGAGTATAAATGGCTTACTGACCCCCTGATTTAGAATAATGGATCTATTGTACTGTCATTTTGCTCTTCAGATGTAGGAGTGAGAACCATGAGTAATATTCTGTCAAGATAAAATGAAGAATACCTCTCAATAAGTCTTTATAAATGCAAAAAAAGGGGGAGTACAGCTATAGGAACAAAGGTGACTCAGGGTACAAAACAGGGTCGCTTGGATGATGCAATAATTGGTGTAATTCTGAGCGACAGGAAATGGAAAGTCGCCTTCATGTGGATGTTGACAATTTAATCAGAGCTGAGTGGAAGGATAGAAAAAGGCACAAAGTTAAATGAGTGGAAAGGTGCAGACACACACATACACACACATGCACACACACCCATCACTCAAACACGTACACTCATGCTGTGGCTCAACGCCAGAAGACAAAGGCTCCGAGTTCCATTCGGTACAGTGAAAGCTGATCCGTTTTTCACTGAGCGCTCAGTGCTGCAGGCCTGCTGGGGCTAAACGCAGACTTTCCATTCACACTCCATTGACCTACATCAGCTGGAGCACTAACACTTTCCGGACTCTGACCCTCTCCAGCAGGCTTCTAACTTTAGCACTACTCGAGCTTTCTGGACCATTTGCACTGTTGTTGTGTTTAATGTGTGTTTTTTATTAAAGTAATTTCCCTCATCATTGTACTCTTATTACACTAATGCTTGATTGGTAACTATTACACTATCTTCAACCAAATTGTCAATACATATAGATGAATGAAATACTTGTTTTTTTGTGGTTCGGTCATTTACCTGCAAAGTGTTGTGATGTAATTAAATACCATTAGAATCAGCTAAGTCAGGACAGTCAGATACAGATGTATACTTGCAGGAAGAAGGATTATTCTTGACATAGCATGTTACTTTTATCTTTGTTTATTGCTAAGGGTGGCAAACTTGACATTTATACTGTCTGTGGAACACTCTAACTCCAGTGCAGACAAACTTTTAAAGTCTGCATAAAGCGACAACCTCCAGTCTTAAAATATGAAGCCCATGTGGAAGTGTTTAAAACTGCGATTCATCGAGCGTCCGCTTGAGGCTGGCTGCAAAAACACTGGAAACCACATACACACCCATTCAAAAAAGACAATCTTTGCAGCAATAATAAACATGTTTACAGCCTGGTTCAAAAAACGTTTTAGGTCTGAATAGCTAATGTCTCCATAGGCACACACTGTACCGGGGGTGAATTTTTTTATAACGCAGCAGTTCAGAAGATATTAAGATTATGAGTTGTGCCCATTTAAGGAAATGGTTCACTTGACTGACAGGTGGGAACCCTGTTAGCAAAGAGGCTAAAGGCCCGCCTCTTTACCTCACACTAGCTCGATAGACGTTAGGTTGTGTTCAGCATTTCCAATATGGCACCCGCCAATGATAGGCTTCAAAACAATGCTTCAGAAACAGATGGGTGATGTCACGGATACTACGTCCATCAATTATACAGTCTATGGTCCACACCAGCAGGCAGACAGGCAAGTCATCACCAGAGAAACCATACAACTACTGGGAACAAGAATCTACGGCTACTTCTTGCAGTTCTGGTATCAATTATAGTACCCACAGAGCAATGATTCAGAAACGGATAAAGATAATAACTGCTGGCAATATCATATTGATAGAAGATGAAGTTTCACCTCATTTTAGAGTGAGATGTTGCCCAGAGTGAAACCACAGGTTAGCTTCTGCAATCATGTTGGGAAAAAAGTAACACCTGGGCAGCGACTGTGTTTCTCAAACCCCCTCTGTTTATATGAAATGGTTTGATCCTGCTATAGCACTCACCATGCAAGCGTCTGGAAGTGAGTGCAGGAGGTTGAGGGGTCCTGGTGCAGGCTGCAGCATCATGTTCCAAATTCATAAAAGAAAGCCAGGATCCTAGAAAAGAAAGGAAAGAAAGACAGGATAAGGACATAGAGAAGTCCACATGTTGTCACATAGTGTTTCCATATTATAGGTGGTCAAGTCTGTGTTTGTTGGAAATTAACCTAATAGCTATGTCCTAGTAAAGACTGATGTAGGGCAAAGCTTTAACATGAGCTAGGATAATTGGAACCAGAAACACAGAAAATATATGTAACTAGCTGACATTTAATCAGTGTTGTGCAATGCAGGTTAACACTAAAAATGAGATAACTAAACGTTCAGCTCACACATACTGGAATGAACTGGTTCATGTTCATAGCTCAGTATTTTATAATTTGAACTAGGATCCTGGTCCAAACAGTTCATTTTCAGTAGAGCCTCCTGTGTTTCAATTCAGCCAAGTCCAACAGTGTCTAAGCTAAATGAGCAGTGTTCTACAATAGATAGACATTTAATTTTAAAATTCAAGAAAATCCCAAGTAAACATGAAAACATGTTGCAGCTTTGAACACTTAGAAACACACATTAAGCTAAAAATGTATTGGCTGAATATTTGTCTGAGGGTTCTGACTTTGACATCCAAACACACAGGAAATCTGCTACATAAAAGACGATGTGGTTGAGGTGGTTTTAACATCTCTTTGAGAAAAAAAAAAGGCTGAGGGTAAGGAAACACTAAACAAACAAACAAATATTTAGTTTTTCTCCATTCTCATGAAGCTACACATCCCTCAAACCATAAAAGTTTTTAGCCCATTGGAATCTGTCTTGATTCTTTCATAAAACTCCCTCAAATGTTCACAAGAGCTGGCTTTATCAACACTGCTAACTGCATCTGAACTGCTGGCTGCATAAGCCATGACCGAATGCCTGCTGGGTGCTGTAAATCTGATTTCAGCTGCTTTAAAGCACAGTTACTCTCTGTAACTCTTGATACCTCTGGGTTCCTGCTGAAATGTGAGTAGTCGTTCATGGTCTGCAGAGTGAACTACACTCATGTTCGTGTTCATGAGCCGTTCAGTTCACCGTTCACCAATATATGAGCAGGTTCAATGACATATTAAGTCCTCGCATATTTTATCAGTCTTGCATTAAATAGTGAATTCCACAGTATAGAGACTATTGCACCTGCAGTATCTGCTTGATATCTTCAGGGTTAACTGGGTGTGTAGTAGTGTTGCAGTGGGGCCCGATCTGATATTGTGTTCATGGGGCCCAATATATCTGGTGGCAACCCTGGCAGGAACACCCAGCATGAAATGTTTGAGTTTAAAGGTGACATATCATGCAAAATTGACTTTTTAATGGTTCTTTACCTGAAATATGTTTCCCTGGCATGTCTACAAACCCCCCGAGAATGAAAAAAATCCATTCTGCCCCGTTCTGATTTCTCCACCTTTCTGTAAATGTGTGCTGAAACCAGCCGTTTCAGACTTCAGTGTTTTTGTTACGTCACAGCAATATCCGGTCTGTCACGGAGTCAGAGCTCGGAGCTTGTTCAGCCCATAGACTGTATAAAATACAACTTAACCCCTCCTCCGTTTTTCATTACCTGCACACATGTGTGCTAACAAGGAGCTTAGGAGAGAGGCATGCTAGTTGTAGGCTGTCTTAATAAACACAGCGGTCGGTTTTACTCCCCACGTCTGCAGATTTGAAGATCTAGTAGATGATTTTTATTTGTCATCGAAAAGTGCTAGAGCTAGTTAGCATAGCCACATAGCTGCATGTCATAGCTGTAGCTGTAGCTGTGTACCAAGACACACGTCTACATACTGACAAATAAAACAAGTAACACAGAATCTGTGACCAATCCTTCAGAAAGGTCCTGCTGCCTTTCTGGCAGAGGTCAGTTTTACTCCCCACGTCTGCAGATTTGAAGATCTAGTGGATGATTTTTATTTATCATGGATAAGTGCTAGCGCTAGTTAGCATAGCCACATAGCTACATGTTCGTAGCTGTGTACCAAGACACACGTCGACATACTGATAAATAAAACAACAAGAAACACTAAATCTGTGACCAATGGTTCAGGAAGGTCCTGCTGCAGGCGCCTCTCCGTCAGGATCAGATTCTGGATCAGATTCAGAGGGTTGAAGTAACGCGGGTCTGTGAGCAGCCGTGTATATTCAGCCAACATGTAAACATTAGATCAACGTGCTGGAGAGCCGAGGCCACATCCACTTCCTGAGGGGGCGTGGTCAGAGAGAAAACAGACTGTTCTGAGGAGGGCTGAAGAAGAGGGGTTTTCAGGCATGCCAAAATCTGATTTCAAAGTGTTTTTTTGAGCATAAACTTTAAAGACATGTTCTGGGGACCTCTTAGACCAATATATATTGATGAAAAAGAGCGTAATATGTCACCTTTAATTTTTAATGAGAAAAGAAGGTAGTTTCTTATAATCTCATCTTCTGTTGAACTCATTGGAAAAAATGTACTGTAAAGGACAGATACATATCCTCCCCACCAATGGATATTTAACATAATCACCCATCCATGCAATGTTGCAACAACTGAGCCAAGAGCAGGCCAGATCAGACTGTTATGCCAGCTCATTCAAACTTCCTGCCAAGTTTACCTGCCCTGAAACATTGATGGCAGTCCAGGGCTAAGTGGCGGGGGTCATTCTTGTTCTTCAGTGAAAAATGGCCCCATCTCCTGTCCAAGAGACATTTCTCAAAACTCACTGTTAACTTGGGGCACTCATTATTCCTCTGACAACAAGCTACATGGTTGAGAGCTTGGTTTTCACTGCTCAGAGCATCAAAATCTGAAAAAGTAACAATGCAGCTCTGCAGAGATTGTAAAAAGAACAAAATCAGTTTGTTTTTTTGTCTGATTTGAAAAGAAGCTGTCCGACATTATTATGATGAGTTTTATTAAATGTGCTTTTCATTGTAGCAATAATATTTAAATGTATTCTGTTAGTGCTTTTGTCCCAGCAAAGTTGGATTAAATGTTGTTTGCTTATTCACTAAGTGAAATCATTTTTATGTTAATCTTTAAACTTTTTGTCAAGAAGTGACATACAGTAAATACCCTCTGTGCCGACTCTAAGAAGAAATACAAAAAGTGATGACTGTGTGGGGACCATTATAATAAGAGAATGTGATGTCATGTAGTGCATGCAATGTTAGAGAGTAAGAAGACCATTGCAGTTGAGACCATTTATGCTACCTTTATCCAAAAGCTGGGATGTAATGTTATTGAGGAAATAAGGCATTGACAAAAACAATTTCCAGGCACTTTTTCATCACACTATTTCTTAAGACTATAACATGTTGGTAACCATCAGAAGAAAATAAGAGCAAACATTTCCCAGTTGATTTAAAATCATATTGGTCCTTATTCACTTAATATACCAAAGGCCTACATTAATTTATATTATTCACTGTAAGAACTAAAATGTCTAAGGATATTGCATAAAAGACGTCAAGCAGTTTGAGGGGGTAAAGCCCAGCATGCTTACATTGTAGCTAACTGCTCGGGTGAGTCAGGTTCTACATGAGTTTCTCAATATCATTTATTGGCAAAATTCCTGGGTTAACAAAGATACACAGAATCAACCTAGCTAAACAAAGGGACTTTTAAGTATGACATATATTATGACTGATATATTAATAGATTGATCCATGGATGAAGGAATGACCAGATGGCTGAATGACTGGATATATGGATAAATGGATGGATGGATGGATGGATGGATGGATGGATGGATGGATGGATGGATGGAAGGAATGGATAGATGGATGGATGAATTAGTGGACTGATAGATGGGTGGATGCATATATTGAGGAGTAGGTGCATGGATGGAAAAATGGATGGAGGGAAGGATTGGTGGAATAATGGATTACTTGATGGAAAAATGGATGGAGGGAAGGATTGGTGGAAGAATGGATTACTTGATGGATGGATTACTTGATGGATGGATTACTTGATGGATGGATGGATGGATGGATGGATGGATGGATGGATGGATGGATGGATGGATGGATGGATGGATGGATGGATGGATTGATGGATGGAATGGATGGAATGGATGGAAGGAATAGATAGTTAGATGGATGGATGGATGGATGGATGGATGGATGGATGGATGGATGGATGGATGGATTGATTGATGGATGGATGAATTAGTGGACTGATGGATGGGTGGATGCATATATTGAGGAGTAGGTGCATGGATGGAAAAATGGATGGAGGGAAGGATTGGTGGAAGAATGGATTACTTGATGGATGGATGGATGGATGGATGGATGGATGGATTGATGGATGGATGGATGGAATGGATGGAAGGAAGGAATAGATAGATAGATGGATGGATGATGGATGGATGGATGGATGGATGGATGAATTAGTGGACTGATTGATGGGTGGATGCATATATTAAGGAGTAGGTGCATGGATGGAAAAATGGATGGAGAGAAGGATTGGTGGAACAATGGATTACTTGATGGATGAATGGATTACTTGATAGATGGATGGATTACTTGATGGATGGATTACTTGATGGATGGATTACTTGATGGATGGATGGATGGAAGGATTGGTGGATGGAAGGAAGGGTTTTTTAATGGATGGATGGATGGATGGTGAATTGATGGATAGATTGAGGATGGATGGAAGGATTGGGGGATGGATAGATTGAAGGATTGTGGATTGATGGATGGATGGATGAGTTGACGATTTGGTGGACTGATGTATGTATGGATGGATGGATGGATAGATGGATGGGTGGATGGATGGATGGATGGATGGATGGATGGATGGATGGATTGATGGATGGATGAATTAGTGGACTGATGGATGGGTGGATGCATATATTAAGGAGTAGGTGCATGGATGGAAAAATGGATGGAGGGAAGGATTGGTGGAAGAATGGATTACTTGATGGATGAATGGATTACTTGATAGATGGATGGATTACTTGATGGATGGATTACTTGATGGATGGATTACTTGATGGATGGATTGATGGAAGTATTGGTGGATGGAAGGAAGGGTTTTTTAATGGATGGATGGATGGATGGTGAATTGATGGATAGATTGAGGATGGATGGAAGGATTGGGGGATGGATAGATTGAAGGATTGTGGATTGATGGATGGATGGATGAGTTGACGATTTGGTGGACTGATGTATGTATGGATGGATGGATGGATAGATTTATGAGTAGATAGATTGTTGAACAGATTGATGGATGGATGGATGGAAGCTTAAATGTACTGAAATTTAAACAAAAAAGGAAATTTAAAAATTGAATTGCATTAACAGAAATGCTTTTTAATTCTAAGAATGAATATACAGTTTTTTAATCAAAAATAAAATGAAAAAGCAATGCTTCCATTTTGATTTTACCTCTCATGTTCAAGCTTGCACATTTTGTAACACAATTGAAATGAAAATGGAAAACACTTTTTCTGTTTTTAAATCTGCCCCGCTAAATCTTACAATATTCAAACCAACTGGAAAATGAAACGCAATGTGCACGGCACTGAAAAGTGACATCAGACTTCACCTCGCAGACCGACCGTTTCTACCTACGCATCCAGTACTGGGAGCTGGTGGTGTGCTCCTTAATGCTGGTGTGATATGTCAGACAACGAGGTCCACAGAAGAAGAGTCTGTTGTGGCGTTCTGCATGGTCCTTTCCTCAGCTCACTAAACCTTCAGGGAGCATGGTGTTCTTTGGCAGGAAGGCACAGTCAGTCTCGATTGGCTGACCAGGAGGAGCAGAGAAGTGTTTCCTAGTTAGGCTCCGTGACCAAGTTGAGCGCATCATGGAGACTCTGGCCAAATATTGAGCTGTCCCGGACACAGATATTAACCAGGATGCCCTAAACAACCTGTTATCAGTCAGGGGACGACCAGTCATTAACATCCCCTTCGAAATCATTGAACATTATTGTTAAATGGCTTTAAAGTGAAGGAGATTGCAGAGCTGTTTGGTGTAAGTGAAGGGGATGTTAATTGCTGGTCATCCCCTTTTGGGTCTAGACACTGACAGCTCATCGATCAAGGACTGATAACAGGTTGTTTAGGGCATCCTCGTTAATATCTGTGTCTGTGACAGCTGAATATTTGGCCAGAGTCTCCATGATGTGCTCAACTTGGTCATGGAGCCTAACTACAAAACATTTCTCTGCTCCACCTGGTCAACTAATTCCAAGACTGACTGTGCCTTCCTGCCAAAGAACACCATGCTTGCTGAAGGTTCAGTGAGCTGGGGAAAGGACCATGCAGAGCGACACAACAGACTCCTCTTCTGTGGACCTCGTTGTCTGACAGATCACACCAGCATTAAGGAGCACACCTCCAGCTTCCTGTACTGCATGCGTAGGTAGAAACGGTTGGTCTGCGAGGTGAAGTCTGACGTCACTTTCCTGCACCGTGCACATTGGGATTTCATTTTCGAGTTGGTTTGAATATTGTGACAGAATTAGCGGGGCAGATTTGAAAATGAAAAGGCAATATCCTTTCTGTTTTCATTTCAATTGTGTTACAAAATGTGCAAGCTTGAACATGAAAGTTAAAATGAAAAGGGAAGGATTGCTTTTTGATTTTATTTTTGATTAAAAATATGCATATTCAATCTGAAAATTAAAAAGCATTTCTGAGAATGCATTTTAATTTTCGAATTTTTTTTTTATTTTCATTTTGAGGAGCATTTTTTGAAAATTAAAAAGCAAATGTCATTTTCTTTGTCATTTCAATTGTGTGACATAAATAACAATGTTAAAGATGAAAATTAAATGCAAATAGGATTACTGAATATTAATTGTATTTATGAGTTAAATAATGCGCACATATTTAGAAAATTAAAAAGCATTTCTGTTAATGCAATTCTATTTTCAAATTTGCTTTTTAATTTTAATGTTGGTACATATATGCTTCCATATGGATGGGTGGATCCAATCATTATTTATAAATCTAAAGGTCACTAATGGTTTGATTTTGTTGTTCATGTAAACAAACCTTTTGGATATACTGAACATCAACACAAACAAAATATTTATCTCTAACAGTTTTAACGAAGCCATCATTAAAAAGCCTGTACTGTAAACAGGGCCAATCTACGAGATACGTATTATGATATTCAATTTATTATTGCTGGAACCTATCTCAATGTCCTGCTGCTGCTGCTGGCAGAGCCCATTAGTGCTGTGGCCCGGGCACAGTGAAATATGGTGATAGTGGATTTCTGGCAATACCCCGCTAGGGCCAGCAGGGTTGAGCTATCCTATTCCAAATTCCACAAACAAATATGAGTTTTTGGATCATTAATTCATTTAGGGGTGCCTTACTCTTCCAGCTCAAGTCAGTATTTCCACACACCCACCTGTCACGCTGAGCACCCACATACAGCTCTGCACGGATGCCTTGAATAGACACAGCGCTGTATCTCCCTGCAGCACTGTCTCACACAGGGATTAATATCATAGAGGCCCATGGCCAAAACAGTCATTAGTGCCCAAAGAATAAACAAAACTGGAAACCACTTTTTGTATTCTAAGATTATTAATGCCTCTTCAGCAAAAAAAAAGGAAAAGAGATGACTGCAGACAAATCAGAAATATTTTCAGAGACAGCATCTTCTGACTATGTTATTGCAGAGAGAAGCTTGATTCATGCAAACTGCATAACTGTTAAATTGAAGATTAAACAGTCTCTCTGCCCCTTCATCGGTAATGTCAGTGTAAATTTGTTCCTGTCTAATGATGAATCTGTCCTATTTAGCTTCATAACACATATGTTGGTGTCAAAAAACCCAGTGTATATCTGTGTGTATAAGATGAGGCAAATGGATTTTGTTGAGATGTGTTTGTCGCAATCAGACTGCTCATTTCCAAAGTATAAACTAGAATCATGCAAAAATAGGACACACTCACACAAAAAAGCTGCAAGGCAGTCACCAACTTGAAGCCTCAAAAAATAATTTCCAAACTTCGCATGGAGAACATGCCAGCACACATAACACTCAGCTGATTTACAATGCTACAGCAAGACTCAGTCCTCTTCAGTCCAAGATTCAATCTGTTGGGGCAGATGAATTTTCACAATTTATTCCAGACAAAATGCCACAGTTCAACTTGTGGGCCATCGTGAGCGTGAGAGGAAGCATCAACATGTTTGAAGAAGAAATTTGTGATGGAGAAGAAAAAAAAATCCTCTGAATAATCTCACTTGAACCGCAACCACTACAACTTAGACTGAGCTACTTCTGACTTTTTAACACCTTTTAACTTGTCTTTCAATCTCATCTTATCTAAAAATGAATGATGTACGTTTTCAATATAAATCATTTCTATGTGACATTTTCAGTATGTAATAGATTGTTTTACTATCTGCACACCTTTTTATTCAGTATCATGAACATTGCAATGTCACACTATTAAACACCTATCTCATATGCATTACTCATGTAACAGATCTGTACAGGTGCACTTCAACCTTCATCAAGTGCATGCTGGGAAGGCTTCCTGCCAACTAGTAATTTAGCACTGGATAAGTGGTGCGAAGATAATTTCCTGATGAATACTAATGTATTTGTTAAATTTGCTCAAACTAAGCAGGGATAAATTAACATCCTTCCTCTCTTGTTGAGGTCATTTTCAGAATAAGATACTAAGAATGGGCTGCACGGTGGTGCAGTGGGTAGCGCTGTTGCCTCACAGCTAGAAGGTTCCTGGTTTGAATCCCCGGCTGGGCAGGTGCCTTTCTGTGTGGGGTTTGCATGTTCTCTCTGTGCATGTGTGGGTTCTCTCCGGGTACTCCGGCTTCCTCCCACTGTCCAAAAACATGCTTACCAGGTTGATTGATCACTCTAAATTGCCCGTAGGTGTGAGTGTGTGTGTGAATGGTTGTCTGGCTCCCTGTGATAGGGTGGCGACCTGTCCAGGGTGTACCCTGCCTCCTGCCCGAAGCCAGCTGGAATAGGCTCCAGCCCCCTGTGACCCCTAACGGGATAAGCAGTCAAGATAATGGATGGACGGATACTAAGAATTAAGAAAAGAGGATGCACATCCTGTTTAAGGCAGACATAGCCCTCATCAACATAGCCCTTACATGTTCTTTTAAGTTGAAAGACTGTGTCAGAATGTCCTTATTAACATCGGTGAATGCCTCTTCATTGCACAGACACTCTAGGGCTGTGCACACACATACATTACACTATAGATACAAGAAACACAATGAAGTTCATCATGCCAAAATGAAATGTAAACACAATTGTGCATCACACTCAAAAAGTAGAAACCCTTTCAGTAGTTCTGACATTGAGGCAGTGCTGCTGGAAGTAAAAAAACATATGGGCTGATGTCCTTAGAAAAGGCTGAACACCAGATTAAGTGAAATGAGATAGTTTGATCTCGTATCTGAGCTGTAGAAAGTTATTGAACGCTGAAAGATAGTGCTGATTATATCAGAATCAGAATCAGCTTTATTCGCCAGGTATGCTTGAACACACAAGGAATAACAATAACCTTAGCTATAAATACAAAGAAACAACAAATAGGCTTGACTAATATGTACAGGCTAAAATAATATGATAAAGTGCAGTGGTGAGTTGCAGAGGTAGTTTTTACATTATAAAAATAGAAGTTAAATAATACAAAAAATAGAAATATGGAATTCTGCTTTGAGAATTGTTGCATTGTGTATCTACATGTATATTTACAGAGAGTATTGATCTGACAGGTATGACACTGTTATGGTTTAGTGTTCATCAGAGTGACAGCCTGGGGGAAGAAACTGTTCTTATGGCGGGTTGTTTTGGCGCACAGTGATCTGTAGCGCCTGCCGGAGGGGAGGAGTTTGAAGAATTTGTGTCCAGGGTGTGAGGGGTCAGCGTTGATGCTACCTGCCCGATTCCTGGCCCGGGACCGGTACAAGTCCTGGATGGGGGGCAGGTCGACACCGATGATTTTTTCTGCAGTCCTTATAGTCCGCTGCAGTCTGTGTTTGTCTAGTTTGGTTGCAGATCCAAACCAGACAGTGATGGAGGTACACAGAACAGACTGGATGATGGAGGTGTAGAACATGATCAGCAGCTCCTGGGGCAGGTTGAACTTCCTGAGCTGACGCAGGAAGTACATCCTCTGCTGGGCCTTTTTCCTGGTAGTGTCTACGTGGGAGGTCCACCTCAGGTCCCGGGAAATAGTGGATCCCAGGAACCTGAAAGAGTCCACAGTAGACACAGTGCTGTTCAGGATGGTGAGGGGGGGGGGAGAGGGGGGGCTTCTCCTGAAGTCCACTGTCATCTCTACTGTCTTGAGCGGGTTCAGCTCCAGATGGTTCTGACTACACCAGAGAGCCAGCTGTTCCACCTCCTGTCTGTAAGCAGACTCGTCTCCATCCTGGATGAGACCGATGACGGTGGTGTCGTCTGCGAACTTCAGGAGTTTCACCCGAGGGATCCCCTGAGGTGCTGTCATTGGTGTAGAGGGAGAAGAGCAGTGGGGAGAGAACACATCCTTGTGGGGCGCCAGTGCTGATGGTCCGGGTGCTGGATTTGATGCTCCCCAGCCTCACCTGCTGTCTCCTGTCAGTCAGGAAGTTGGTGATCCACTGACAGATGGAGGCCGGCACTGTGAGCTGGGTGAGTTTCTGGTGCAGGATGTCTGGTATGATGGTGTTGAACGCAGAGCTGAAGTCCACAAATAGGATCCTAGCGTAGGCCCTTGGGGAGTCCAGGTGATGCAGGATGTAGTTCAGACCCATGTTGACTGCATCCTGTTTGCCTGGTAGGCAAACTGCAGGGGGTCCAGCAGGGGGCCTGTGATGTCCTTCAGGTGGCTCAACACCAGTCTCTCAAAGGACTTCATGACCACAGACGTCAGGGCGACGGGCCTGTAGTCATTGAGTCCTGTGATGGTGGGTTTCTTTGGGACTGGGATGATTGTAGAGCTTTTGAAGCATGAGGGCACTTCACACAGCTCCAGCGATGTGTTGAAGATCTTTGTGAAGATGGGGGCCAGCTGCTCAGCACAGACTCTCAGGCAGGAGGGGGACACGCCATCTGGTCCTGGAGCCTTCTTGGTCTTTTGTCTTATTAGAGTCTCATTAGTATTTAAAGTTTGACCGCACTTAAACTTTATCTGTAAAACAAATAACATCTCAATGCCCATGTCTACAGGCAGGTAATTATTGTTGTGAATGAGCTTCCTCTCTGTGCAAAGCTTATATTTAGACTTTACCAATTTGCAGTTTTGCATGATTTAAAGTTTCAGTGAGAAGTTTTCAGCTGGTAATAGACGGTATTGAAATAAATACTGATGCCTCCTCATGAGCTAGAAAAACAAACACGACCATTAGCATGGAGATTGATTATTTCTATACGGTTATTTTTAATGCCTGGAACAGCCGGGGGGTAGGTGTCAAAAAAGAGTGACAGCAGGCAGCAGAAAAACAGACTTTGTTTACCTTTTCCACGGCAAAGACTCACAGAGAGCGATATGTTTGACAGTAAAAAAAAAACAAAACAGCAGGATGATTTTTTTGTGTGTGTCAGAAAACACTGCCCACGCATGTAAAGGACAAAATCTGCAAACAGATAAGATGTACTTTTTTGTCCACAATGAGCAGCATAAATTCCTTACAAGAGCATAACAACAAAGTTCATTACATTTTCTTTCTTTACACGTCTGTTTGTTTTTTGTCTGTCAAATAGTTAATTCGTTAAAGTTTAAAACTCCAATTTGAAACATTTTTTTGTCCATATCAATAATGTGGATCAATTCTTACCAGTGTCTTGATTTTTGAGTCCAAATAATGCAAATGTGATGTATTACCAGTGTGGACTAAAACCCTGATTTGGGAGTAGGTTACAGCTTGCCAACCATTTAGAAAATGCTGTAGTTCACAACTTTGATTGAGTTTCATCAACAGATTTGTGTCAATTTGCATACAACAAAATAGTGCTCTGCCATATTTTGTGACGTGGTTGCCTGCTGACAGTCTGATTAGCTGCACCAGCATACTTAGGTGTTTGCTCAAATTTGCATTACTTTGTTGACATTTTAATCCCATTTGACGTCATGTAAAAGTGCAGTGGTGGCAGAGAGGTGACACGAAGAAGCTGCAGCAGCTTAAATACAGTGTGCCTGAAGGAACAACATTGCACACAAAGACAAAGAAACAGATGAATTCCTGACCTTGATGACGTCACAATTAACACATTAACACTCAAAGCCTTAGTTTAATGATATATACAGTACAGGCCAAAAGTTTGGACACACCTTCTCATTCAATGCATTTTCTTTATTTTCATGACTATTTACATTGTACAGTCATGGCCAAAAGTTTTGAGAATGACACAAATATTACATTTTCACAAAGTCTGCACACAAAGGTATTTATTCCACAGACACTAACGCTTCACCCTTCATTCTCTGTTGGAAGAAAAGGTTGAGTTCTGTTTTTTGAGTTGAGTTCCTCTAATGTCCTGCCTTAACCTGTGTCAGGCGGCGTGCAGCCAGTGAGTGGCTGAGCGGGTCGTGAATGAGAGCAAAGCAGAGAGAGGTTAACAAAGACAGGCTGACCATTGGTTTACATTTAGAATGTTTGTATTGGGGCTCTTGCTAGCGCCCTTAGCACCCAGGGGTGCATCTCTCTCGGCTGGAAGTGAAGCTTCCAGCAAAGTGTCTGCCCCCTGGTGACTGGCTGCAGAACAGGTCAAAAACTCAGTCAAAAATGGGGCTGCAGTCAAACTTAAAAAAATAAATACACGTGGTATGAATGTTTCTGAAATCCGTATGCTGTGGTGATATGTAGTTATTGACTGTTTTGTGTTCAAGGCCTCTTTTTTCTGAAAAGTTTCTTCTTCATTATATATTAGAGGTTAAAAAACGGGGTTTTACTTCCTGGTTTGCTTTGATTGACAGCTGCCGTAGAGGGAAACTCCATAGGATCTCATTATGCTACGCTGTTGGGCGGAGCTCGTTACTGTGTCGACACAGAAATTACCGTGGCAACCACGGAAATTCTGGCTGCACAATGGCTGCGCCCTTGAGCGTTTTTTTTTTTTTTGGCTTCAGAACCGTACAACGGGAAGAGGCGGAGCAACGCTGTCCATTTTTATTTACAGTCTATGGTTGCACTCCACCTGACTTCCTTTACCACCTATGACTTGAGCCAGCTCTTCATTTTCCTAACCAGTACCTAAAAATGAACATAATCTGTGACCTTTTTCAAACCAAAAGCATGTAATGCTTTCACTTCATGTCCCACATGTTACCCAGGACCTTGCATATGTAACCAAGCTAGGGCTGGAAAGGGATTTCTGGGTTTAGAAGATAAAATACCAACAATGCCACCTTGGGACTTTCACCCAAAGAGTTCTAACAATATACTTATTTTTTAGTTACTGCCCCTTTAACAGAGGGTTTCCCCTTTAACAATACACAGGTTAGTCCACAAATGAATACAAAGGCATGGTTTAGAAAAATATATACACAATCTTTATTTAATTGGCAGACAAATAGTTTTAAAACACAATAATTATTATTACTTCAACCATGAACAGACATACTAGAAATCAGTGTTAGGACACCGCTAACTGCAGCCAGGTTATCTGAATCAGGCCTATAAACACGGCACACTCACTATAATTACACACATCTAGTTAATAAATTAGACGATGCAAAGAACATGAAAAAGCCTGACACAATAAACTGTAGCTACAGCCACGGCTGCTTAGTAGATTCTCACTGAAGGCATCAAAACTATGAATGAACACATGTGGAGTTATGTACTTAACAAAAAAAGGTGAAATAACTGAAAACATGTTTTATATTCTAGTTTCTTCAAAATAGCCACCCTTTGCTCTGATTACTGCTTCGCACACTCTTGGCATTCTCTCGATGAGCTTCAAGAGGTAGTCACCTGAAATGGTTTCCACTTCACAGGTGTGCCTTATCAGGGTTGATTAGTGGAAATTCTTGCTTTTTCAATGGGGTTGGGACCATCAGTTGTGTTTTGCAGAAGTCAGGTTAATACACAGCCGACAGCTCTATTGGACAACTGTTAAAATTCATATTATGGCAAGAACCAATCAGCTAACTAAAGAAAAACGAGTGGCCATCATTACTTTAAGAAATGAAGGTCAGTCAGTCCGGAAAATTGCAAAAACTTTAAATGTGTCCCCAAGTGGAGTCGCAAAAACCATCAAGCGCTACAACGAAACTGGCACACATGAGGACCGACCCAGGAAAGGAAGACCAAGAGTCACCTCTGCTTCTGAGGATAAGTTCATCCGAGTCACCAGCCTCAAAAATCGCAAGTTAACAGCAGCTCAGATCAGAGACCAGATGAATGCCACACAGAGTTCTAGCAGCAGACCCATATCTAGAACAACTGTTAAGAGGAGACTGCGCGAATCAGGCCTTCATGGTCAAATAGCTGCTAGGAAACCACTGCTAAGGAGAGGCAACAAGCAGAAGAGATTTGTTTGGGCCAAGAAACACAAGGAATGGACATTAGACCAGTGGAAATCTGTGCTTTGGTCTGATGAGTCCAAATTTGAGATCTTTGGTTCCAACCGCCGTGTCTTTGTGAGACGCAGAAAAGGTGCACGGATGGATTCCACATGCCTGGTTCCCACTGTGAAGCATGGAGGAGGAGGTGTGATGGTGTGGGGATGTTTTGCTGGTGACACTGTTGGGGATTTATTCAAAATTGAAGGCACACTGAACCAGCATGGCTACCACAGCATCCTGCAGCGACATGCCATCCCATCCGATTTGCGTTTAGTTGGACGATCATTTATTTTTCAACAGGACAATGACCCCAAACACACCTCCAGGCTGTGTAAGGGCTATTTGACCAAGAAAGAGAGTGATGGAGTGCTGCAGCAGATGACCTGGCCTCCACAGTCACCGGACCTGAACCCAATCGAGATGGTTTGGGGTGAAGGCAAAGGGGCCAACAAGTGCTAAACACCTCTGGGAACTCCTTCAAGACTGTTGGAAAACCATTTCAGGTGACTACCTCTTGAAGCTCATCAAGAGAATGCCAAGAGTGTGCAAAGCAGTAATCAGAGCAAAGGGTGGCTATTTTGAAGAAACTAGAATATAAAACATGTTTTCAGTTATTTCACCTTTTTTTGTGAAGTACATAACTCCACATGTGTTCATTCATAGTTTTGATGCCTTCAGTGAGAATCTATAATGTAAATAGTCATGAAAATAAAGAAAACGCATTGAATGAGAAGGTGTGTCCAAACTCTTGGCCTGTACTGTATGTGCAGAATTAAGGTAAACATAAGATTGTATTGTCTTCTGCTGGCAGGTCAGGACTTCAAAGTGTATGAGTGTGCTCTTGAGCATTGTTTGACTTTGTTTCATACTTAAGAAAAAATCCTAGATTATAAAACATTGGTGAATATCATCTTTCTGCAAAGTCAGTGTTTCCCCTACCATTATACTGGTGGGGCGGGGCGATCCCCCAACAGCAGCACCCACCCCCCTTAGAAGTTCAGTTAATTGTATTTTCTATATAGCGCCAGATCACAGGAGAAGTAATTCATGGTTACCTCTCTTATAGATCAGGTCTATAACTTGTTTTTTTTATTAAACACACTAAATACCCTTATGTTATTTATCTTATTTACATGAAGGGAAGACATTATGCTCATCTGCTCTCTGTATCGCGCATTGCAGAGTTCCGCCCCGATACGATAATGATCATGAAAACTTTATTGGTGGACCGTCGGACATTAACAATTAATATTTTCCCCTGCTGTGCATCTAATCTTTAGAAATTAAGCCATGCATCCCTGTGACAGGCTGAGTTATTATTTGAGGGGCTCAGTGTTAGCATGGTCTCTACCTGCAGCAGGTGTGCTTAGATAGATGGATTGTGGCAAAGTCTGTCTGCACCCCCCCAGGGGAAACACTGAAAGTGCATACACCGATGCACTTAGTTTATCACAGCTTCTTTGAGGCTGTTATTTCATAGATTTTTCAAAGCAAAACAAGCTGTTTGGTGTACTCCAACATCATCCCAGCTGATAGAAGTAGGCAAAATCACTAACCATAGACCTTTCTGGAGTCCCTGAGCTCCCTTGTCTCGTAGATTCCTCTGAGCTGCCGTAGACGTCCTCCTGCTGCGGACGATCTGGACTCCAGCTGATACGGACGATCTGGACTCCAGCTGCAACAGCTTCTACGACTCGTCTCATCACTATCACTTCTCTCTCTTACTCCCCTCTATCTGTCTTTCCAGACCCAACTCAGTTGAGGCATGATGGCTGTCTTTCCCCCTGCTACTACAACATGCTAACTGTCTCCAACAAAAACAAACTCATACGCACCACAAACACTGCCACCAAAATCATCCGCCTGGGGACTATAACACTGGACCCCCAACACCCCCTCTACTCGGTCTTCACACTACTCCCCTCCGGTCGCAGATACAGATCCCCTTACTGTAGGCGAGCCCAGTTTGGCAGAAGCTTCGTCCCATCGTCCATAGCACTGCTAAACAGAATGCCACTGTAATATGTCCGGTGTGTTTATATGTGTCCGGTGTGTATATATGTGTCCAGTGTGTTCATATGTGTTCGGTGTGTTTTATATGTGTCCGGTGTGTTCATATGTGTTTGGTGTGCATATATGTGTCCAGTGTGTTCATATGTGTTTGGTGTGTTTTATATGTGTCCAGTGTGTTCATATGTGTCCAGTGTGTTCATATGTGTTTGGTGTGTTTTATATGTGTCCAGTGTGTTCATATGTGTTCGGTGTGTTTTATATGTGCCCAGTGTGTGCATATGTGTTCGGTGTGTTTTATATGTGCCCAGTGTGTTCATATGTGTTTGGTGTGTTTTATATGTGTCCGGTGTGTTCATATGTGTTCGGTGTGTTTTATATGTGTCTAGTGTGTTCATATGTGTTTGGTGTGTTTTATATGTGTCCGGTGTGTTCATATGTGTTTGGTGTGCATATATGTGTCCAGTGTGTTCATATGTGTTTGGTGTGTTTTATATGTGTCCAGTGTGTTCATATGTGTCCAGTGTGTTCATATGTGTTTGGTGTGTTTTATATGTGTCCAGTGTGTTCATATGTGTTCGGTGTGTTTTATATGTGCCCAGTGTGTGCATATGTGTTCGGTGTGTTTTATATGTGCCCAGTGTGTTCATATGTGTTTGGTGTGTTTTATATGTGTCCGGTGTGTTCATATGTGTTCGGTGTGTTTTATATGTGTTTGGTGTGTTTTATATGTGTCCGGTGTGTTCATATGTGTTCGGTGTGTTTTATATGTGTCTAGTGTGTTCTTATGTGTTTGGTGTGTTTTATATGTGTCCAGTGTGTTCATATGTGTCTGGTGTGTATATTTGTGGGATGCGGGGCACCATTGCTGTGAGGCTGGGTGGATGTTTATTGTTTATTTTGTTCATACATGTATTCCTGTAAAGACGGTGGCAACAAATCTCCTTATTAAGGACAAATAAAGATCTATCTATCTATCTATCTATCTATCTATCTATCTATCTATTTATCTATCTATCTATCTATCTATCTATCTATCTATCTATCTATCTATCTATCTATCTATCTATCTATCTATCTATCTATCTATCTGTCTAACATGAGTCTGGTTCTGCTCGAGGTTTCTGCCTGTTAAAAGGAAGTTTTTCCTCACCACTGTAACTAGCTAAATACTGCGATGTGCAATGCTCATGATGGATTAAGGTGGGGTCAGACTGAGTCTTACCCTGTCTTGGTGTTGGGTCTCTGTTCATAATTTGACATAGAGTGGTCTAGACCTCCTATGTTTGTAAAAGCGTCTTGAGATAACGTTTGTTGTGATTTGGCGCTATACAAATAAAGATTGATTGATTGATTGAAAATTCTATTGGTTTTATTTCTTGTTTTTCCTCATCATAAAGCATTTATTCTTCCTTGTTTATTTCTTTTCGGTGTGACTTTAAAAGTAAAAGTTAAACTTTATTCTGATGCAAAATAATCAAAATGACATGCAAGATTCAGATTTGTTCTTAAATGTCATTTTCATATTTTCAAAAAGATACAAAGGTTTCCAATCATGTTTTAGTTAGGGACCTTTAGAGTTATACCATTTTGATGCTAATTTATGTTCCCCCAGAAATATGTAATGTGTTTGAACAGGTGAAAGGTTTGTGAAATGAAGAGATAAAGAGGCAGACCAGATAACGTTATCTGTTGAACACAGACTGCTCTATGAGAATAACTTATCAAACACTAAAGCTCACATGACACACTGGAGACTGCAGCAATGAAATACAGACATATGAATGTCAAAAACATAAAAACTGATGGAAAACCAAAACTGTGAAAGAAGCTAAGCTAAGCAAGATTGCTGTGTTGCTGCTAAACCAAGCATGAAGAAGGACAACCCTCTGATTGTCTGGATTCAACTGGAGCTGGCAGCAGAGGCCATACATTATTTGTGTCCTCAGATGGACTGGGCAGCAGCTGTAAAAGAGAAAGACCTGTCTTGGAGAGGCAAACCTCTCAAGGATCTCAAGCTGGACGTGCAACATAAAAGTGTAGAATAGGGGGTATAAAGATGAAGCTTCAGGCAGCAGATATCTGCCGCTGACCTTCTACCTCACAGGGTTTATTGTTAGTGTAGTGAGTGAAAGATATCTACAAATCACCTGAAGATGCATCAAAAGATCTGTAGCTGTGTGTGCCATCTGGATTGGATAATGAGCATTAGAGGATTGGTAGGTGTGCTTTCATTAAGTTTGATTGCTTATGACTTCTCAGTTGTAAACTAGTTCCTGAACCTTCACCTTGGAAATTATCTGGTTGGCTAATTCCTCTAATCAAAGACAGTGTCTGTTAGCAGTTAAAGGGTAATTAATTTAATCTAATTTCATAAAAGCCCAGTTTAAAATGATAGTTTCAGCCATGTGGTGTTCACAATTACTACGTCTCTGCTGGGTCATATGGAGAGGAGGGACAGAAAACTCACTTCCTGTCCTTTCAGTTCCCCAGGAGATGTACCAGAGGAAGATTGTTGTAACAAAATCAATGTTTCAAATAAGTTCATTCTATATTTATTTATCCTGACCATCAGTTTTTCACACTGAAAATGATACATCTTAGGCACACCCAAGTTAGATTTTCAATATCAACAAAGTCAAATGAGCTGGGAGAACATAGGAAATGTCATATCTAACTCTATGCCATCACAAAATATGTCCCATTCTTCTCACACAGTATCTGTGAAATTGGGGTGAAGGAAGGAAAACAGAAGTCTTTTCCACAATACAACAAGCACTGAAACAAAATTTTGCCATCACTAGCCCTCTGTACTCACACATTGTATCCAGAAACTGCATAATATTGGTGTTCCAGTGTGTGATTTCACATTACATTACAGCATTGTGGAGCCTCTCTTGAGGTCACAAGAGGCGTACCTCAAGGTTCAGTCTTAGGACCCATTCTGTTCTCAATCTACATCAATGATCTGTGTGCAAACTTGCCAAATGCCTCATACCATCTTTATGCAGATGACTCTGTAATTTACTGCTGTTCACACTCGATTGCACAGGCTTTTAAATTCTTGCAATCCGCCTTTGATGCAGTGCAAAATCGACTGGAAACATTGAAAATGGTTTTAAATGCGGAAAAATCCAAACGAATGCTTTTTTCAAATGCATCTGTTCCCTCGGAGGGTATCCCCTCAATTAGAACTGTCCAGGGTAAAACTTTAGAGCTGGTCACCAGTTACAAGTACCTGGGACTAATTATTGATGGGGACCTTTCATTCAAAGTGCATGTCAAAAACCTGATCTCTAAGTTAAGGGTGAAGCTCGGTTTCTATTACAGAAACAAGTCATGTTTCTCCCTTAGAGCTCGTCCTCCGAGAGCAACTTCTCCCAACCATCCAAGGGCAGTTTGGTGATGAAGAATGCCTTTTCCAGCATGATGGAGCACCTTGCCATAAAGCAAAAGTCATAACAAAATGGTTCAGGGAACAAAACATTAAGATGTTGGGCTCTTGGCCAGGAAACTCCCCAGATCTTAATCCCATTGAGAACTTGTGGTCAATCCTCAAGAGGCGGGTGGACAATCAAAAACCCACAAATTCTGACAAACTCCAAGCATTGATTATGCAAGAATGGACTGCCATCAGTCAGGATTTGGTCCAGAAGTTGATTGACAGCATGCCAGGGAGAATTGCAGAGGTCTTGAAAAAGAAGGGTCAACACTGCAAATATTGACTTATTGCATGAATTCTGTGTAATTCTCAATAAAAGCTTTTGATACTTATGAAATGCTTCTAATTGTATTTCATTATACCATAGAAACATCTGACAAAAACACCTAAAAACCCTGAAGCAGCAGACTTTGTGAAAATGTAATATTTGTGTCATTCTCAAAACTTTTGGCCATGACTGTATATGTGTGCTTCATCCAGCTGCCTACAGACCTTGGTTCCGGTCTACCACTGTGCTCTGAGGTTTATCACTGGTTGTAGCCGCCTCACCCACCACTGCGAATTGTACGCTAAAGCTGGCATGCCTTCCTTAAATGTAAGGAGGCATACACACTGGATGACTCTGGTTTATAAGGCTCTTCTTGGCTTGGCTCCTACTTATTCATGCACTTTTCTCCAGAGAACTGGAAGCCGTTATGCCCTACGATCAAATGACATTTTGCATCTTTCTACTCCTCGTGTTCGAACTGAAACGGGAAAAAAAGCATTCAGTTTCTCTGCGCCCTCTGCTTGGAATGCCCTCCAATCTGAACTGAAACTGTCAGCATTTGTTTCATTGGAAGCTTTCCGCTCTATCTTAAGAAAACGACAACGGAAATCCTTCGAGCAGTGCCTGTGTTCTTAAATTGTAACTGTAAAATAACTTCTGCACTTTATTTTATCAAATTGCTTGTATTTTATATTTTAATGTTTGTTGTTGTTGTTATCTGTCTGTTTCGTTTACTATGACGTATGTTGCTGCCTCTCTTGGCCAGGTCACCCTTGCGAAAGAGGTCTCGATCTCAATGGGTCTTTTATCTGGTTAAATAAAGGTTAAAGGTGACATATCATGCAAAATGGACTTTTTAATGGTTCTCTACCTGAAATATGTGTCCCTGGCATGTCTACAAACCCCCCGAGAATGAAAAAAATCCATTCTGCCCCTGTTCTGATTTCTCCACCTTTCTGTAAATGTGTGTGAAACCAGCCGTTTCAGACTTCCGTGTTTTTGTTACGTAACAACAATATCCGGTCTGTCACGGAGTCAGAGCTCGGAGCTTGTTCAGCCCATAGACTGTATAAAATAATACTGAATCCCCTCCTCCGTTTTTCATTCCCTGCACACACGTGTGCTAACAAGGAGCTTAGGAGGGAGGCATGCTAGTTGTAGGCTGTCTTAATAAACACAAAGGTCAGTTTTACTCCCCACGTCTGCAGATTTGAAGATCTAGTGGATGATTTTTATTTATCATGGATAAGTGCTAGCGCTAGTTAGCATAGCTACATAGCTACATGTTCATAGCTGTAGCTGTGTACCAAGACACACGTCTACATACTGACAAATAAAACAACAAGAAACACAGAATATGTGACCAATCATTCAGAAAGGTCCTGCTGCCTTTCTGGCAGAGGTCGGTTTTACTCCCCACGTCTGCAGATTTGAAGATCTAGTGGATGATTTGTATTTATCATGGATAAGTGCTAGCGCTAGTTAGCATAGCCACATAGCTACATGTTGGTAGCTGTGTACCAAGACACACGTCTACATACTGATAAATAAAACAACAAGAAACACTAAATCTGTGACCAATCCTTCAGAAAGTTTCTGCTACAGGCGCCTCTCCGTCAGGATCAGATTCTGGATCAGATTCAGAGGGTTGAAGTAACGTGATCTCTGAGCAGCCGTGTATATTCAGCCAACATGTAAACATTAGATCAACGTGCTGGAGAGCCGAGACCACATCCACTTCCTGAGGGGGCGTGGTCAGAGAGAAAACAGAGTGTTCTGAGGAGGACTGAAGAAGAGGGCTTTTCAGGCAGACCAAAATCTGATTTCAAAGTGTTTTTTTTAGCATAAACTTTAAAGACATGTTTTGGGGACCTCTTAGACCAACATATATTGATGAAAAAAGCGTGATATGTCACCTTTAAATAAAATAAAATAAAAAAAATGGCTGAGAAACACATATCAGGTGTACCACATACACACCCACACTCAGACATGCACATACAATGCTGGTGCTGCCCTTTAGCCTTCAAATGACTACAGGGGGCTATAAAAAACTCCAACCATAACTGTAAACTTCACTTGTGGGTAAAACTTAATCATGTGTTTAATCAGTGACATTTAGTAGCTCTCATGTGTTTTGTTGCTGATTGAGCTTTTTCTATCCCAGTATTGGAAACTCCAAAAAATGTGCATTTATCTGCTCTGTGCCACCAACAAATCTTTTCACTCAAATGTCTCTCAACATATGTTTCATAACTCGTAAGGAGCGGCTGTCTGGAAATCAATGTGTGAATGTCAGCATACCATGTGAGCTACAGCTAGCCCAACTGGCTGCGTTAGCATGAAGGCCAACTGCCCAAATCTGGTGGTGCTTCATGCCACACAAATGCTCTTCTGTGCATTTCTATACGGTTACTGTTGCTTCAAACCTTGCAGGCTGCAGCATTCTAGTAGAAATGGTGGGTTGATGGGTTTCCTTGTAACTTTGTTGGTGATAGTCATCCACCGATATTTCCCTCTTTGGTGGTCAGGGGGAATCAAATTGAAAAACAAATTATGCATGTAACTCAAGTTATTTGAATCCTGGATGACCACCAGAGCTTTCTGTTTCTCTGAATCTTGGTGAGAAGATTCAGTAGGGAAAGAATATAAAATAGATTGAAATATTTTTTTTTAACTCAGGAAATGTAGCTCAAGCAAAAGTTCAGACAGGCAGACTATAAAGCAATCACAGCAGTTGTTTAACTCTCCCTCATTCAATAACTCACCCGCTTCCAGCTGCATGCTCCGGAGCTGTCATTGGTTAATCAGCGGCGGCTGTCATCCAATAGCTCAGTGGCAGGCCCTGTTGAGCCGCATTTTGTAATAACGGTGCATTTTGTAATAAACGTCCAAAATGTAAAAACTTTTTCATTTCATTTTGTAATAAAGCCGCATTTTGTAATAAACTGCCGCATTTTGTAATAAACTGCCGCATTTTGTAATAAACTGCCCCAACGCATTTTGTAATAATCTTCTCAAAATGTAAAAACTTATTATATAATGCGGCAAAATTTATTACAAAATGCGGCTTATTACAAAATGAAATGAAAAAGTTATTACATTTTGGACGTTTATTACAAAATGCACCGTTATTACAAAATGCGGCTCAACAGGCCCTTATCGTCAGCCTATCAACTTTCTGCTGTCTTTTTAAATGTGTCTCTCTCTCCTGCTAGTTCCTTCTTTCATTGATGGTGCGCACCCCTCCACCTCCCTGTCTCCACCTGGTCTCTGCAAGTCTTCAATTCCTGGAATTCATCAACCACCACCACCAGAGTCTGGACTCTATGGGGAGTTCTTCTGCTGCCAAATTCACACATCCTACACTCACAAAATTATCCTCATAGAGTCCTTATAAAGATTTCTGTCAAGTTTCATACTCATTAAGTTGTAATAAATAACATTTCATCTTCAAATTGTGTCTCTCCTGATTGAAATGTTGTCATATCAATCAAATGCTGACATGCATTTGTTGCACTCCCATGTCCACCTTTTTTTTCCTGCAAAAATATACAATCCTCTTGTTCTCCACTCTACTCCTGGTTATACACAGAAACGTTAAACATTGTTTTTATTTGTCATGTTAAATACACAATAAATACGCATTGACTGAAGGCACACCATTTTTTGTTGACATGTAAGCCCAAAAGTGTTCACAGTATTGGATGTGGATTTAAACCCTGCACTCTGGGAAAGCAGCCTAAAATAGTGGGGATGTCAGAACACCAGCACTGAATGGAATTGTAATCTTTGGCTCAGTCTAATAACATTGTCTGTCAACATGATCTTGGAGGTAATTATGCTGCTTCCACAACACAACTTGTCTCTGCAACCCACTTAAAATAGAAGATTAGCTTGTATCTATATAGAGGTATGTAAGGGGTATTTTGCTCATTTCATTTTTAGCCACTATATTTTCCCTCTGATACCTCTGCAGTAGCTTTACATCATCTACAGTTCAATACTCTTTATATTATCTAAGACTGGTGTGTTTGAAAGCCCTAATTTCAGCTTCTGTATGAACAAGCCCAGCTGTTTGGGTAGGCTTCTGGGAGCCTCCTCCACTGTTGCCATGCCACAAATTTGTAATCATTGAATCAACCTCTGTTGAAATGACAAATGATGAAATATGTTTTGGACCCTGAATCTGACCCCAAACATTTTGAAAGAAACAACAAGAAAATCCCCAGCAACAAAGAAAAGAGCAGGATATTTATGTCAGGTAAGTTCTTATTATGTCCCTTTTAAGGGGATTCATCAACTTGTGATGTCACAAGTCTTGTGTCCCTCTCACTTCATTCATGTGTGACTTTTTGTATGAGCGAAACTGCCCATAGTCTCATCCTGGAATTCCTCCAACACATGTCCACAACATAGTTTCAAACTTTGCCCTTGTTGAATATTTGGGATGGAACATGGTTTACAGATGTTTTCGAATATTCATTTACTTAGTAAAACTCAGAGAATTAATGTGGATAATTTCTCATTTTTAAAGTACAATTTTTCATCTTTTTTATTGGTGCCTGGATGTAATACAGTATTCCCACCAGGCGGTGGCTATAGAGCATTTGAGAGCTGCTTGCTAGCCGCATTAAAGCTGGGGTTGGTAATCAGATTTAGATCCACTTTTTGTTATACTGGTTAAAATGATCTTTATGTCCTGATGGTAATCAATACATAATGTGTTCCTAAAAAAGAGTGAAAAAAAACTGCTATCTACAGCCGGAGTAAACCTGGGAAAACACTAACCAATCACTGTTTTTTGGCTCCCCAAATTTTAAACCAATCATATCCCGTCCAGCCGTTCTGCCCGCCTCCTGCACGTACATTTCCCCGGCGTGCACTCCTTCGAGTCCCCGTCTCCTGCCTCTGCTTCCCCTGACTCTATTTACTGCCCCTCTCGCTCGTCCTCGGGCCTGTCCCCTCTGACCTGATGAGGTGCTTTGCTCAGGACTGTAGTCCGGATCAGAGTCTAAAAAGCTCTCACCAACAAGCAGAATAAATAATGACGTTCAGTAAGTCCTACAGAAAATATAGATTTATTGTAGCGTCCTTCCGGACGCTGTTGTGATGACGAGCCGATTCGTGAACACGTTGATCTTTACTAACCGGTCACTGTCGGCCGTGATCACGCCAACCAACAAAACAACAATCAATGTTTGAATGAATGAAGAACTTCTCCTCTTGTCTCTCCTCTCTCTCGCTCACACACTCTACACCTCTCCTGATGCCTTCACTGACTGTCAACACTGTAGGAATTAAGAACATCTACACTGAACACGTTTAACAAACAGTAGAGCTGTTACAGTATTATATATGTGTTATGTGGGGGGGGGGGGGGGGGTCGTTTTGGAGGAGCTCCGAGGGAGGAGGGGAGGGGTTAGACGGAGTCATGAGGAAAAGCTACATTCAAATTCATGCTGGTTTTCCGAGACTACCAACCCTAGCTTTAAGTAACAGGAGAAGAAGTATGGTAACTGCATTAAATAACAAAAGAAGAGGAAAACATTAGCGACAGTTGCTGCAATTTGCTCCATATCTAAACACTACACATGTAATTCCAGATACTGTGCATGGCTGTAAAATCTAAACACACGGCACGCTGCTGCATCACAGAAACACTGGCATAAAGATCGAGATGGACACTGTCTGTGCCCGCTACTAGCAACATCTCGTCCTACAGCTGGTTAATGCGACTGACTGCCACACAAACTGACCGTTAATGGGACAGGTGTGTGTGTGTGTGTGTGTGTGTGTGTGTGTGTGTGTTTGCGCGTGCGGCTTGAATTCACATCCCTATTAAATATCTCTTTTTAAATGTGAAAAAGGCTTGATACTGCCACTTTTGCATTTCTAGTGCTGCAAACCTTGCAGGCTGCAGCATTCTAGTAGAAATATGCTATATACTGCAAACAACACCTGCAACAGCCTGTCTGCTAGAGACAGCATGAGTCATGAGCCAAAGCTTCCTCTCTGAGTTCAACTTTCTTTTTTATTGGGTTTGGTTTAAACATTTTAGATACTGACAGGTTATCCAAAGTTCATATACTAGATAGTTTATCAAGTCTTGTAGTTGTCTAAGTCAGCGGCCTCATCACCTCACAGCTGTAGCAGCTCACCTAAGTCTTCTGACATAATTTAAAGGAGACCAAGCACCTGCTCATTCAGGAAAGGTACGTTTATACTATCAGAAAAAACAGTGACACAACTTAAGCCACTGTTTATTTCCCCTATGAGAATCAATCCAAGTAAACAGAAAATAAATGAAAATTAGAGGAGGCTTAATGTTCTTATCACTCCTAACACTGGTCTCGTGTTTACATCAGTGTGTGTAGGAACAGAGCTATTTAAATTGCATTTTGTTTATTTTACACTTACATTCCCTTTTTTTTTTTCATTTATTTGGACCATGACCAATTTGCAAAATAGACTCACTCAAATGGATCTTTTTCTTTTTTACACAGTACCTACCATGGGAGTCTCGACTAAATCAATCAATCAATCAATCAATCAATCTTTATTTGTATAGCGCCAAATCACAACAAACGTTATCTCAAGACGCTTTTACAAACATAGGAGGTCTAGACCACACTATGTCAAATTATGAACAGAGACCCAACACCAAGACAGGGTAAGACTCAGTCTGACCCCACCTTAATCCATCATGAGCATTGCACATCGCAGTATTTAGCTAGTTACAGTGGTGAGGAAAAACTTCCTTTTAACAGGCAGAAACCTCAGGCAGAACCAGACTCATGTTAGACAGCCATCATGCCTCGACTGAGTTGGGTCTGGAAAGACAGATAGAGGGGAGTAAGAGAGAGAGGTGATAGTGATGAGACGAGTCGTAGAAGCTGTTGCCGCTGGAGTCCAGCACGTCCGTATCAGCTGGAGTCCAGATCGTCCGCAGCAGGAGGACGTCTACGGCAGCTCAGAGGAATCTACGAGACAATGGAGCTCAGGGACTCCAGAAAGGTCTATGGTTAGTAACTTTAATGGGACAGGCAGAGTTAAAGTAAGTGATGAAGGGGTTGGGGGGAAGGGGGTGAGCTAGGATCCCAGTGTGTCAGTGCGCCAGTTCCCCCGGCAGTCTAGGCCTATAGCAGCATGACAAAAGCTGGTCCAAGCCTGATCCGGCTCTAACTATAAGCTTTATCAAAAAGGAAAGACAAATGAAGACATTCCAATCCTAATTCCCAAATATCTGTTATGTTTGTTCTTCTAGTTCACAATTGTGTGCTAGAGTAATTTTTCTAAGTTACCCATTAATATTCTGAAGTATTTATGGCACCTTTGCTCTTGTCTCTGTGTCTGTGAAAAATGGGAAGCGGAGCTCCAGCTAAGACGATACAAAGTGTCTACTCTGTTCTTAATGTTGTCTCCTTATCTTGACAAATAAAGTAACACTATCACCTTGAAACTCAAATGATGAATCTTTACTAACTCACCTTGGTCATTTTTTAACAAAAGAAAGCGATGGCGTCTCTAAGAATAACAAGACTGATAAACCCAACCTGATCCCAACCCATATGTTTCTATTCTGAAGGGTGAGTTTCAATGTGTAGGTTATGAGGACCCGTGACACTTCCACAAACCAACCTCTTCCCTCTTACAAGTGTTTGTAAAGCTGCTTGCAATACATCTGAGTGGTTTCATCCTTTATTCCCATGGATCAAGTGGGTTTAATTTAAGGCTGCCTCATCTCAAGTATTAAATGTCAAGAGCTGTTTCAATTAGCATCAAGTGCCTGCAGATTTGGTCCTGGTCCAAAGGTTTTCACAATGCCAGATCACTGACGGTCTACTCCAATGGTATGGCAAGCTCAAAAATGTGCATGATATGTTACAAATATTTAGTTATCATCACACATAATTGTTTCAGTTAAAATAGTCCCAACCACATGTCAACAAACATGAAGTAAAATACAAAGAGATGGTTTGATGTGCTGTTATCCTTCCATAGCATTCCATTATCATTGCTGCATATTCCATTTGACATTATAGTAAATTATTCAGATTTCAGAAGGTTTCAGAATAATTAACATTGATTTCAGTCATTTCATGGAAGACAAAAAACACAGTTAAATCTTTGCTATAACATTTTGCCTCTTCCAAGTGAAATGCTGAAGAAGGTCATAGACTGTGTCAGCAAAGTCCTGTCTCACACTAAGAACACTTCCCAGAATAAGACTGCACTCGGGGGATATAAAGAAAAAACAAGAAAAAAAAATTGTTGGGTCTGCTAAACATTTTGTGTCCCTATAAGACCCCAAAAACTACAATCTACAGACCGCTATACAATCTGTGTATATGTAGAGAGTTGAAATCAGTCGTCTCTCGTCTGTAGATTAAAACAGAAACCCCTATAATTTATTTTTATTTATTTATGTTTATTTTCCATAGTTTCAATTCTATGGTTTCTCAGCAGTTTCCGTTTCTATGTAGCTAGTCCACATCCATACACTAGGGGGCGCAGTGGCGCTGGTGGCATAGAGTAGCGTTGGAGCACAGAGTAGCGTTGGAGCACAGAGGAAGAATAAACTTCCTTCTGAGATGATAACAGCAGCTCAACGTGTGTCTCTCCTATTCTTGCCACAGGTTAGTAAAATGCACTCAAAAAGTCATAAATAGCAGACTTCAACAGTTTTAAAACATTAGTACTGAGCACCTTATGTTCGCACGAGTGGGTGAATAAGATCGTTTTTAGGCAGAAGTGTGTAAACATGAGTTTAAGTCCGAATGCTAACCATGCTAATGCTAGCGGTTTTGGCACGTGGAGTAGTGAGAGAGAGTATAAAGAACTAATCCTTAGAAACGGAGAAACTACTGAACTGTCTGTTGAACTTAATTCACTTAAACTATGAGAAGATTTTCTCATGCATGTTTATTTTCTGGTCAGTGTTGTAGCACATACAAGTTAAAGGTTTAATGCCATGACTAGTAATATTTTCATGTAGTTATTTTGTGAATAAAGCCATGGCGCTTTTGTAGAAAGTCTGAGTGAGTGAAAGCGTCGTTAAAGGAGTATTATACCCTTTTTTATTTGAGACTGTTGTGGGGGAAACGGTACTGATAAAGTGTATTTCTTTAATAAATAATACAATTATTTTGTACAAATGATAAAACAACAGGTTGAAAAACCATAATACAGTTTATATTAAAAATTACATTTCATGTGGTTTAAAACAGAGGGATTAAAAATGTAATTCATTCGTTGTGTTTCTCAGACTTAAAATTGTGAATGTTTGTTTGAGACTGGATGTTAAATGAAAATAGTTTATAAAGCAACCTTACAGAGAGGTTTTGATTGTTGAATTTAATGTTTGACTTACTGTAGTTTTATAACTTAGGTTATGGCCATGTTTTTGAAAACAAGACTGAAACTGAATACCTTTTGATTGCTATTCTGTTATTGATACCTGAAGTATGTCTTGTTCTTTAGAAGAATAAACTTCCTTCTGAGATGATAACAGCAGCTCAACGTGTGTCTCTCCTATTCTTGCCACAGCATTTCACCACACATTGAGACAGCAGGAAATATCCAGTTGCCCCTCTAGCTACAGAGGCAGACCGGGCAACATATAGTACTGCAGAAGATTGCAGCCCTTTAAAATAGACTGCATTAATGTTAGCAAATCCAAAGCAGTTGATTGGGTTGCTAATGCTGCCCAGCTGTCCAGTCTGCCTAAAGGTCTGGCAGCCATCTATGGCATCTACGCCTGAATTGACAATCCCCCAGGATCTTGGGTTGAGGATTACCTCAGCAGGGAGCTCTTCTTCTTTCTACAATTTCAAATATTCAATAGAAACAACTGGGTGACTTGGCTCAGGATTGATGTCTTACTCAATATTCTCATACACTGATCTCAGTGTTCTCTTTCTTTATGGTATAAGTCAATGCTTTTGGGCACATAATCTCAAACAGAGAACCCATGCATGTCAGAAAAGGGGCAAGCCTCTTAAACTACCATTAAGCTAAGGCCTATTCATGATAGAGCTGACCTCTGACATGTTTAAGACAATTTAGAGATTGCTGTTCTTCAAAGCTCTAGAGGTTGACACAATCTTGTCTTAGTCACCATGACATTTGCAGTGCTGCACAATATGTCTATGTGTAAGCCCCTTTACAGCCTTCATTTTGACAACAGGAGTGGCATTCATCCAGACCAGGTAGCTTTAAACAGGCTTTAAAAACTGAATTACAGTTGTTACCAGAATCAATATGTCTATTTGTTGTCTGGTTAGAGTGGATATTTCAAACGTGGACACAAGTTCTGCAGAATTCAGACAGGATCACGTCAGAGCAACCAGTGTTTAGGTATAAAGGGTGATCCTGTTAATCAGCGACTTTCAGCTGAGATTGTCTGTGGTTGTGGTTAAAAAAGCTGTTAAAACAAAGTCATTGTGACTGCATCCTAATTTAGTTTATATTCATGTCAAGTCAAACTCCTAAGATGTGTCTATTATAAAAAACTAAAGGCATTTGCAAGTGACACATTTGGCTAAAAGCTGTAGTTAACAGGGTCACTCTTAAAAGTGAAACACTAATGAAGTCTGTGGCTGCAATCTACCAATGATGTCAACTGTATCCAACCTCAGTTTAATCAGGTTTTCACTGAAAATAAAAAAAATAGTAACAATTATTATGTTTTCAAGGCCTAGTTATATCTAAGGATAACAGAAGCTTAATTTTCACTGACATTATAACTATATCTCACTAAGTTGGGGAAAGCAGCATACAGATACAATCAATTTGTCCTACATTTTCCAGATAAATGAACCTCCGTTGGTCCGTTCAGTCATACATAACCAGGAGGACCTCGATGCTGATTGGCTATCCTAGCGCAAATGATTCTCTGAAGATCGGATTTCTCAACTCAAGCAAGTAGCGTGTTGAATGCATCACTTCATTCCCTCCTTCCCCTTCATACTCATACATACATCTTTACATTTACTTTAAAAGAAACTTACTTGATTTTATGATTTCATTCAGGTTTGGTGTGAACACGTTAGGATATATTAGTTCTTGTGTTCTTGTCTTTTGCTCCAGAGGATTTCTGATATCAAACAAAAAAGTCAGAGTCTATGTTTTGATATGCAACACCCCATACTTGACCACAGATGATGTAGTCATTGGCATCAAGTGACTTGTGAGCATATTTATTGTGTGTATACATGTTGAGTTTCTTTAATTAAAACGTGTGGCCACTTAATATTTACCACTTGCTGATGTCCTCTATGCACTCTCTTATATCACACAGATCTGAAAGTCATTTAACATTTGTCTAAGTCTGCTTGTTTAGGTAGCAATTGCGATCTTTGGTGGTTTAATTTTATTTATTTATTTATTTAACCTTTATTTAACCAGGTGAGTTAATTGAGAACCAATTCTCATTTGCAATAACGACCTGGGCGAGGAGGCAACACAGGTGGCATGACAATAAATAAAAGACAAAACAAGAAACAGAGAGGACATACATAGAACCCTAGAGACAGAATAATACAATACAAAAAAAAATCCCCTTATTTAGCTTAAAAATACTGGATATACTCCAACATACATCCAGTGTCAAAATGTGAATGTCAAATGACAAACAAGGAGTGGGTCTGAAGGACAACCTTCTGTTTAGACTTTAGACTTTAGACTTTAGACTTTATTGTCCCCTTGGGGAAATTATTTTCCACAGCACCTATCTGCATTTCCACAGACGTAGACAAACACAAGAAAAAACACCATAGGCTCAACAAACTGTCCGCCAAGACATCAACACTCAGACTAAGTTGTATAATTCAGCGAGGCCTTTTGTTCAGGCTCGCTATAACAGCAGGGATCAGGCTTCTGCCGAGACGTGCCCTTCTCAACTCAACTCAACTCAACTCAACTTTATTTATATAGCACCTTTCATACATAGAAACATGTAGCCCAAAGTGCTTCACAGAGTAACAGACAGTGAGAAAACAACAGCAATGGTAGAATTATAGAAGGCATGAAAAAAGAAGAAATACTTAAAAAAGAAAAGAAACTCAACACAGTAAAATTAATAAAATAAGTAAGAGTGGAAATAAAAGTTAAAAATAAGGTAGAGTTAACGAGATCAGGTGAACACAATAAATAAATAAGATAAATAAATACATGTTAAAACAATGGTTTAGATAATAATGATAAAAATAATAAAAATGATAATAAAATAATAATAAAAATAATAATAATAATGATACTGATAATGCAGTCCAGGGCTAAAATAAATTACTTCACATTAAAAGCTAGATTAAAAAGGCAAGTCTTAAGTTTACTTTTAAAAACACCCAGAGAGCTCGCTGTTCTCATGTCCAGAGGCAGAGAGTTCCACAGCCTAGGGGCATAAAAACAGAAAGCCCTCTGGCCGGTACCTGTGTGAGACACACGAGGAACATTTAAAAGGGAAGCATTCGAGGACCTCAGTGATCGGGCTGGAACATAAAATGACAGGAGATCAGTGATGTATGGAGGAGCAAGGCTGTTAAGAGCTTTAAAAACAAGTAAAAGGACTTTAAAATCAATTCTAAAAGAAACAGGGAGCCAGTGCAGAGTTTTTAAAAGAGGAGTTATGTGGTCAGTTTTCTTTCTCCTCGTTAAAGCTCTATCTGCAGCGTTCTGAACAAGCTGCAGCTTTCTGAGAGATTTTTTGGGCAGGCCCGTAAAAAGGGAGTTGCAGTAATCAATGCGGCTTGTAATAAGAGCATGAATTAAAATTTCGGCATCTTTCTGCGTTAAAAAAGGTCTGACTTTTGCAATACTTCTAAGATGATAAAATGAAGTACTTAGGACCTTGTTAAAATGAGCATTAAAATTAAAATCTGGATCTAAAACCACTCCCAGGTTTGTGACCTTTGATTTAATTTGACTGTTAAAATCTCTCAGTGTAGTCTGGAGTTGTTCTCAGGCTGCTTTGGGTCCTATTAAAATAATTTCAGTTTTGTCTTCGTTTGATTTTAAAAAGTTCTTGCTCATCCATACATTGATGTCAGAAAGGCAGGCGGTGAGGGAGTGAAGAGCGTTTGGGTCATGGGGTGAGACAGAGATGTATAGTTGGGTGTCATCTGCGTAGAAATGGTAAATGATGTGATGACTTGAGATAATGTGTCCAAGGGGTAAAATGTATAAGGAGAATAAAATAGGCCCAAGAATGCTTCCTTGAGGAATCCCATAGTTAAAATTGTGTGTCTGAGACACACAAGCACCGAGGCTGGTAAAAAACTGTCTGTTAAAAAGATAAGAACTAAACCAGGATAAAACATGGTCAGAGAAACCAGCCCATTTCCCTTCTGCACCTCAGTGCTCTGTACCTGCGTCCTGAGGGGAGTGGGATGAGGTAGGTGTTTAGTGGATGTGTTTGCACTGTCGAGGGCATGAAATGTCCTCTACAAATAACTAAACAGACACATGTAGTGAACTGGCTGCCCTACACTGCATGTAGTCGGGCACAGAAGGTTAAAATAAAATGCAACCTGACTTATTGCTACAACACACCCCCTTTGTCTATGGTGGACCTTTTAAATTTGTGTGGGAAATGTAAATGAACTCCAGTGAAGGTTCAGCGGTTTTACATGCCGACATTTCTTTTGTGATTATTTTAACAGATAACAACCCGTTTCAGTTTTCAGTGTTTTTCATACGTCACAACTACATCCGGTTTGTAACTGAAGTCAGAGCTCAGAGCTTGTTCAGCCCATAGACTGTATAAAATACAATTTAACTCCTCCTCTGTTTTTCATTCCCTTCACATGTGTGCTAACAAGGAGCTTAGGAGGGAGGCATGCTAGTTGTAGGCTGTCTTAATAAAAACAAAGGTCGGTTTTACTCCCCACGTCTGCAGATTTGAAGATCTAGTGGATGATTTTTATTTTTCATGGAAAAGTGCTAGCGCTAGTTAGCATAGCCACATAGCTACATGTTCCTAGCTGTGTACCAAGACACACGTCTACATACTGACAAATAAAACAACAAGAAACACTAAATCTGTGACCAATCCTTCAGAAAGGTCCTGCTGCCTTTCTGGCAGAAGTCGGTTTTACTCCCCAGGCCTGCAGATTTGAAGATCTAGTGGATGTTTTTTATTTTTCATGGAAAAGCGCTAGCGCTAGTTAGCATAGCCACATAGCTACATGTTCGTAGCTGTGTACCAAGACACACGTAGACATACTGACAAATAAAACAACAAGACACCCTAAATCTGTGACCAATGGTTCAGAAAGGTCCTGTTGCAGGCGCCTCTCCGTCAGGATCAGATTCTGGATCAGATTCAGAGGGTTGAAGTAACGCGGGTCTGTGAGCAGCCGTGTATATTCAGCCAACATGTAAACATTAGATCAACGTGCTGGAGAGCCGAGGCCACATCCACTTCCTGAGGCGGCGTGGTCAGAGAGAAAACAGAGTGTTCTGAGCAGGGCTGAAGAAGAGGGTTTTTCAGGCAGACCAAAATCTGATTTCAAAATGTTTTTTTGAGCATAAACTTTAAAGACTGGTTTGGGGACCTCTTAGACCAATATATATTGATGAAAAAGAGCGTAATATGTCACCTTTAAATAATAAAATGTAAAATAACAATAATAAATAAATGCCAAACATACTGCTCTTTTTTATTTCCTCAGTTATATCTTAAAAATATTGTGTGTTCTCCCAAAGCGGAACCCTGTGACCTTTTGTCTTCCTCCCTCTGCCTCATCCTTCAATAAATCCATCAAAGCCCCCCTGATATTTCACTTTCTTTTGGTTTGGGGACAGGCAGAGGTAAATGGCTCTTGCCAGGATGTTGCAGAGTCAGTCTCCTGTCCCTTTTTTGTACATCTTGAAAGAACTACCATATCCAGCTAAAGGACTTCAGCCTTCACCACTCAAGTCCAGAGCAACCACGGGCTCATGGCTTTCCCCTACAGGGGTCCAGTAGGATTGGAGGCTCAATAAAGAGCCACCCGTTGATGGCTTTGTTCAGTGGCTTACCCCCCTCTGTATCTATCCCTGCTGGTGGATTTTTGAGTTCTTGGAAGAAATAATCATGGGATTTACCACTGAGATGTAGACACACTGAAACAAGTAGACTGACGGAATAAAACTCATAACATCCCTGATGCTTCTTGAAAATCACTGAGCTCACAACAAATACACATTTCCTCTTTTTATTTTTGATCAGAGTGATTTCATCTTTGAGATCTTTGCTTAAAAAATCCATCTCCCAAGGCTCATTGAATAAATTACTTTGCTGTGTAGTACAAAACATGTCAAGACATTGCAGAACCCTTGATGCAAAATATAAGCATATGTCTCCATATTACAGTGACTTAAAGCTGGGGTTGGTAGTCACAGAAAACTAGCATGAATTTGAATGCAGCAGTTCCTCAGGACTCCGTCTAACCCCTCCCCCCTCCCCTCGGAGCTCCAAAACGACGCCCCCGCTCACATGCACGAGTGCCGCTGACTTGCAACCATATGATGGTGACTGATTCAAAAACATTCTCATTGTGAAAGTTAAAAACACAAACAAACATGGCTGCTGTTAGTACTCACAACTGTCATGCTAGCATTATCCAGTTGTACTGGTGACACAATATCAGGAGAAAAGTTATAACACATATATAATACTGTAACAGCTCTACTGTTTGTTAAACGTGTTCAGTGTAGATGTTCTTAATTCCTACAGTCTTGACGGTCAGTGAAGGCATCAGGAGAGGTGTAGAGTGTGGGAGCAGTCGAGAGGAGAGACCATAGACTGTATAAAATGGACGTAGTATCCGTGACATGGTAAGAGCTTTTTAGACTCTGATCTGGACTACAGTCCTGAGCAAAGCACCTCATCGGGTCAGAGGGGACAGGCCCGAGGTCCAGCGAGCAGGAAATAGAGTCAGGGGAAGCAGAGGCAGGGGATGAGGAGAAATGTACGCGAAGGAGGAGGGCAGAATGGCAGCACAGGATTTGATTGGTTTAAAATTTTGGACCCCAAAAACGGTGATTGGTTGTTGTTTTCCCAGGTTTACTCTGGCTGTAGATAGCAGCTTTTTTTTACCTCTTTTTTAAGAACACATCATGTATTGATACCATCAGGACATAAAGATCATTTTAACCAGTATAACAAAAAGTGGATCTAAATCTGACTACCAACCCCAGCTTTAACTATTCCTGAACTGTTAACCAGTCACTACAACTTGTGCATGCTGGCTCACTGAGTCACACGATGTTGGTAATGGGGCACTTAAATAGAAAAGAGCCTTTTTTGAAACACCTGAGCTTTTCCTTCAATAACAAGCTAGAAAAGCCTGCTGGGTAATAGCCTGTTTTTTGAATGAAAGGGAACACTTCAATGAAAGAGTAAAATGGCACAAGGTTCAGGAATATTAACTCTTTACTTTCTACTTGACTGTGCCATGGTTTGAATAGTTTATATCTGTGATTACAGTGTGGATAACAGTTGTGACAACCCTTGGGCTTGTTTTGCTGTGTTTGTGTCTCCCTCTTTTTTTCCCCTGAGTAGTAGGTTTGCTATTCAGGCTGATTGAGCCTACCTGCCCTGGTCCAGCAGATACAAAAGGGGCTGCAGGCCTTCAGTAGCTCTCTTACTCTGGCTGGCTCGGCATGGGAGAGGACGCCTCCTCTCTTTTCCCCTTTTGACATTATTTCCTTACACTACATAATACACTCAACCAGACACCCCGACACCACTGATATCTGTTTTGTAGTGACCCAAATAAACACATAGTAACTAATCAGTCTTTTTTTGCCCTTTGTGTTGTTCTCAATCTCAACTTTTATTTGTATAGCGCCAAATCACAACAAACGTCATCTCAAGACTCTTTTACAAACATAGGAGGTCTAGACCACTCTATGTCAAATTATGAACAGAGACCCAACTTCAAGACAGGGTAAGACTCAGTCTGACCCCACCTTAATCCACCATGAGCATTGCACATCACAGTATTTAGCTAGTTACAGTGGGGAGGAAAAACTTCCTTTTAAAAGGCAGAAACCTCCAGCAGGACCAGACTCATGTTAGACAGCCATCATGCCTCGACCAAGTTGGGTCTGGAAAGAGGAATAGAGGGAGTAAGAGAGAGAGGTGATGGTGATGAGACGAGTAGTAGTAGCTCTTGCCGCTGAAGTCCAGTACGTCCGTATCAGCTGGAGTCCAGATCGTCCGCAGCAGGAGGACGTCTACGGCAGCTCAGAGGAATCTAGGAGACAATGGAGCTCAGGGACTCCAGAAAGGTCTATGGTTAGTAACTTCCACTGGGACAGGCAGAGGTAAAGTAAGTGATGGGGGGAAGGGGGTGAGCTAGGATTCCAGTGTGTCAGTTGTTACAAATTGGAGCCAGTTGTAACACAGCTAAATCTGATCATTACAAAATCTTTAGCAGGTTCTTATTGATCGCATACGTTGATGCGTCTCAACCTGCTCTCATTGTAAAAAATAAACTCAGACACTTCTGCTATGGTCGCTGACATCTTGTGCTGGTGATACAAATACATAACTTACTGATAAAACAACCCAGATCCTTCAGGTGAGTACAGTCTTGGTTATGGCACATTCAATTGGTGCTTCTCATAGAGTATACACCCTTGAATCCTCTCTTCTTAGTCGAGAGGATACAAGGATGCATCCTCTCTCCAATGACTCACCAAGAAATCATCCCCTCTCTGCCACGATGAAGGATCTTCCAGTTTCTTAAATGCTCCCAGAGGAGATGAGAAATGGGGAAGAAAGAGGCTTCTGGGGAGCCCTGAGGGAGGATACACAGGTGGTGTTTTCAAGATAAATGTGACAAAATTAGTTTGGAGGTACTTCCACATATGGCATTCGTTATTTTCTACATGTTGCGTTCATTGAAAAAATAGTATTTTAGAAAAGAAAATTAAATAATTAAAAGAAACGACCCAAGTGATATGACTGGGGATATGCAGAAGAAACCAATCAGTTATCTAAATTAGTTGCTTGTCTAAAAGACATAAAGACCTGGATGACCAGAAATTTCTTACTGCTAAACTCAGGAAAAACTGAAGTGATTGTTATCGGCCCCAAACACCTCAGAGAGACTTTTTCTAATAATATAAATACCTTAGACGGCATTAGTCTGGCATCCAGCACCTCTGCTAGGAATCTAGGAGTCCTATTTGATCAAGATTTATCCTTCAACTCCCAAATTCAGCAAATCTCAAGGTCAGCCTATTTTCACTTGCGCAATATTTCTAAAATTAGACACTTCCTATCTCAGAGCGACGCAGAAAAACTAGTCCATGCATTTGTTACCTCCAGGTTAGATTACTGTAACTCCCTCTTATCAGGCTGCCCCAATAAGTCTCTAAAGATTCTTCAGCTAGTTCAAAACGCTGCAGCTCGAGTATTGACTAAAACTAGGAAGAGGGAGCACATTTCTCCAGTGTTAGCTTCTCTACACTGACTCCCAATAAAATGTAGAATATAATTTAAAATCCTTCTTTGAACCTACAAAGCTCTTAAAAATCAGGCACCCTCGTATCTTAAAGAGCTCATAGTGCCCTATTACCCCTCTAGAACTCTACGCTCCCAACATGCAGGCTTGCTAGTTGTACCTAAAATCTCTAAAAGTAGTGTGGGAGGTAGAACCTTCAGTTGTCAGGCCCCTCTCCTTTGGAATCATCTACCAGTCAGGGTCCGGGAGGCAGACACCCTCTCCACTTTTAAGAGTAGACTTAAAACTTTCCTTTTTGATAAAGCTTATAGTTAGAGCTGGATCAGGCTTGGACCAGCTTTTGTCATGCTGCTATAGGCCTAGACTGCCGGGGGAACTGGCACACTGACACACTGGGATCCTAGCTCACCCTCTTCCCCCCAACCCCCTCATCACTTACTTTAACTCTGCCTGTCCCATTAAAGTTACTAACCATAGACCTTTCTGGAGCCCCTGAGCTCCCTTGTCTCGTAGGTTCCTCTGAGCTGCCGTAGACGTCCTCCTGCTGCGGACGTTCTGGACTCCAGCTGATACGGACGTGCTGGACTCCAGCGGCAACAGCTTCTACGACTCGTCTCATCACTATCACCTCTCTCTCTTACTCCCCTCTCTTACTCCCCTCTATCTGTCTTTCCAGACCCAACTCAGTCGAGGCAGATGTGTGTCTAACATGAGTCTGGTTCTGCCTGAGGTTTCTGCCTGTTAAAGGAAGTTTTTCCTCACCACTGTAACTAGCTAAATACTGCGATGTGCAATGCTCATGATGGATTAAGGTGGGGTCAGACTGAGTCTTACCCTGTCTTGGTGTTGGGTCTCTGTTCATAATTTGACATAGTGTGGTCTAGACCTCCTATGTTTGTAAAAGCGTCTTGAGATAACGTTTGTTGTGATTTGGCGCTATACAAATAAAGATTGATTGATTGATTGATGCTGTGATAACCAATTTACATGTCTGAATACAGGTTTCATGTAAACCATCTCTCATGACTAAGATATCCATCAATCTATATGGGAGAGGAATTAGTTTTGAATTGTTTTCAAGAGGACTTCCTGAACATTTGAACGGTGTGTTTGACAGGTGAGACAGATGTGCAGCTCATCATCAGTGCCTGTGATTGCTTCAGACTGATGCTGTGGAACGAACGAAGGATTTCTCATTAGACAAATTTGACTCTCCTCTGTCCTTGCGTCTCTCCCTCGCCTCCCTCTTCAATTCCTCATCAGGACGAGCTTAGATGCGAGGAATCCGCACAAGTGAGGGACACATGGAGACACTCTAGTGAATTGAAAAGCACCCAATGACACTTGTGTTAGTGTTTTCCTCTTCTCTGTTAATCTGGTGCACAAAGCGCTGCAGGAGCTGCATCTGTCAACAGAGTTGTCCCTGAAGGCATTGTGTACATCTTTACAGCATTGGATGACTAATTAAAACCACACTTTTCAAAAGTTGGACATAAATCAACAATATTAACATGTATTTGGATTTTATAGTTTGACGCAAGTTGCACATTGGCTGCATAGAGGCTGCATAAAGGCTGCATGATTTGCTACTGTTAGCCTGGTCTCCTTTACAAGTGTTACTTAGTTTAGGCCTTAAACTGCCAATTATTAACATTTCTCAGCTTTATAAATGTCATACAGAAACATTCTTTACAGGACGGGGAAAAGTGGTGCATGCTCAAGTGTAAATTCTAAACAATACATGCAAATAAAATAGATATACTAAAAACTCTTCACTTTCCACCTGATCAGGGTTGAGCTTTTAAAAGAGAGGTCTCTGTTAACATGGAGGAGGCAACTTTATGAGTTATGGTGCGACTAGTCAGTAGGAGGAGCTCCAAACTCTTTGGCTTCACTTTTGAGAAGCTGTTATATCACCCAATCTTTTTATATACTCTAAGGTTTGGCCAATACAGACGTTTGTCATATGGTCCTAGACGGACTAGACGAAGGTCATGGGGTGTTAAAGCTAGATGATAATTCACGATAGTCTCCTCTGCAGTTGTTGTAAATAAAATACAAATGAGGACACTGACTATGCTTGTGCACTGAATGTCTTTCTGCTATTTGGACGTGCCTTTTGTCAAGAGAAATGGATGGAGCTTAACAAATGGTGAGAAGTGTGAGTGACCTGACAAAGTTTCAGCAGCTGAAGACCAGCAGACAGAAATCGAGAAGCTAATGGCTGTAGACACAGCTGCTGAAGTGAGCAGGAAGACACTGGACTGTGGGAAGACATCTGGTGGGCAGGTATGGAAACAAAGGGACTAGGAAAGAACCAAGAAGTTAAGATAAGATAAGATACTCCTTTATTCGTCCCACAATGGAGAAATTCATGGAGTTACAGCAGCAAACAAAAAGAAGAATTTCAACAAGAATATATATATATATAAAAAAAAAGTTCATCAGAGACGACAGCTTGGCCATAATCCTCCTGCCACCACCTCCACAGGGTCCAGGACTGAGCTGGCCTTCTTCACCAGTTAGTCCAGTCTTGCTCTCCTGTATCCTGTCCGCCCACAGCAGGTGAAATCCTTGATGTGGCCTTCGTGTCCGGTGTTAGCTCTGTTAGCATGATGCTACTCTGGTGCTCGGTTAGCTTGTCCACCTTATCGTAGATAGATCTTACATTCCCCATAACGGTGGGTGGAAGGACAGGTCCATGTCATCTTTTTAGCTTGTACCTCAATCCCAGCACGTCATCCTCGCCTCCTTCTCCTCAGCTTGCAGGGAACATCGGGCCTAGCATCGTTTAGCATCAACATGCTACGGGCTGCTAACAGCTGACCTCGTATGTAAACAATGTTACCATGGATACACGCAGGATCTCCGGACACACGCAGGAACAAAAACAGCAAAAACCGTACTGCAAACGTAGCCAGTTTGGTGTCTATGGCTAACAAATGAGTCATTAAAAGTCATGACGAAGAGAGAGCTGCTGCAACAAGCAGCCACTCGTGCGGCGCTAAGCAACATCGAGATAGATCAAGATAAAAAGAACATTGGGAAATGTAAGTGACAGGAACTGGAATTGAATGTACCTCCTTTATGTACATGCAATTTGGAGCCTGTCATGACTTTTAATGACTCATTTGTTGGCCATAGACACCAAACTGGCTACGTTTGCAGTGGTGTTTTTACTATTTTTGTTCCCGTGTGTGTCCGGAGATCCTGCCTGTAACCATGGTAACATTGTTTACCTACGAGATCAGCTGTAAGCAGCCGTAGCATGTTGATGCTAAATGATGCTAGGCCCGATGTTCCCTGTGAGCTGAGGAGAAGGAGGCGAGGACGACGTGCTGGTACTGAGGTGCAAGCTAAAAAAGATGACATGGACCGGTCCTTCCACCCACTGTTATGGGGAATGTAAGATCTATGTAGGATAAGGTGGACGAGCTAACCCAGCACCAGAGGGAATACTGGCAGAGTAGCATCATGCTAACAGAACTAACACCGGACACGAACGCCACATTGGAAGGATTTCACCTGCTGTGGGCGGACAGGATACAGGAGAGCAAGACTGAACTAACTGGTGAAGAAGGCCAGCTCAGTCCTGGACCCTGTGGAGGTGGTGGCTGACAGGAGAATTATGGCCAAGCTGTCGTCTCTGATCCACTTTTTTCTTCTGTATATATTCTTGTTGAAATTCTTGTACTGTACACCTTTTTGTTTGCTGCTGTAACTCCATGAATTTCCCCCTTGTGGGACGAATAAAGGAGTATCTTATCTTATCTTATCTTATCTTATTTGCATAGACTTTTATGCAAACCTCTATTGTGCATGCTTTGCCAGACTTAAGGGGAACAAGTTTTCAAAAGGCAACATCAGTTCCTTTAACTAAGTTGTGTCTTTGCCTTAAATCAAACAACCATATTAAGAAAAAAACACTAAAATAACACCAAAAAATTGAAGCTGTATCTCTTTGTGTGTCATTTTTAATGCATTGGCCTGTTTTTTCCATGTATGAGATTGCTTGTGATACTGCAAGAGTGACTGAAGAGAGACAGAGTGAACAAGAGGCATACTGATCTGAGCTGGAATTAAAATCTCTCAAATTTTTTCCCAGAAGAGTGAAAGTAAAGGCCACTCTCATTTAACCTTTACTAATATGGAGGGTGAAAAATTGACATGGCGGACAGACAGAGAGGATGAACAATGAATAGAGAAGAGTGCCAGAAAGATAGACATAGCAAGGACAAGAGAGACAGAGAAATGGAGATTCACCGAGGAGAGACACTGATTTTTTTTTTAAGAACAGCCAGGAAAGCTAGAGGAGAAATGAGCCTGTGACAATAAAAAGGCAGAAAAAAAGATAGCTAGGAATGGAGAAGATTGAAGGGTGAGGCCTGTCTAGTTCCCATACTGTAAGTGTTCTAAACCCCGGTACTTAAAATGATTCCATCTGTAGAATTTTCTCAAAGGATTGACAGAATGGCTCCACAAAGACGGCATAATTCATGCCAGCTGATAATGACAAATTGGCTTCAATTTCCAAAAGCAAATGGATGTGAGAGGAGACTGTGAATGCAGCATGTGAGATAACCCACAGATGGCTGAATAAAAATGAAGCTGTTAAAGGGCTTCCATTTCTGAGTATTCTCGGCTTAAACTAAATTGCAACAGCATTTGTTAGCTCAAAAGCCTTACGTGATCTGGGTCCCACCTACTTATATTGAAAGATCCTAAAATAGAATGCCAATTTTAAATACCTAAAATAGCTGGGTCCCAAATGAACAATTCAAAATAAAAAAAGCTTCAAAAAATCAATCAACTAGAACCGGAAACATCATATCTGCTAGTCCATGTATTCCTAGCATTCACTGAGAACCTGGGGAAAGCATAACCTTCAACAGAGCACAGCACAGTATCAAAAAACACAGCCTGATGTCTGGGTCATGCTCTTACCTTCCAGATGCCTTAAGCGGTGTTTCTGAAATCTGATCTCTGAAGTAAAACCTAAAACCTAAAGGTAGTACATTAGCCCTTTATGTTTTCCACTCTGTCAGTATAAGTTTATTTTGTATGGACTTAACTTTTCAATAAATCACTGATATCTTTATGTCTGCCAAGACTGTTACCATTTGGGTCCATTTCCATTTCAAAACTAACCTTCTAAAAGAGAACTGGGTGTGTCATATTTTGAAAATCTCAATCCTGCATGGCTTTGTGGTCGACACTGCCCCCTCTAGAGACAAAAAAGGCTTTGTATTACTTGTTTCATGTTTGAACTGGCACTGTAACAGACCAACGGACTTTATGTGTGATTTAAAAAAATAATGCCTCCTACATGAAGATTACAGAGTGAACCATATTTTCACAAATGCATGCTGAGTGCTTAACACCTAAGCATACTCAGATTAAATGCAGTGGCGGCTGGTGAGAAAAATCACAAAAAAATCAAAAATGGTTACCAATTGTGGTAACACTTTACAATAAGGGTCCCTTAATTAGCGTTAGGTAATGCATTATTAAGCATTAATTAACAGTTTAATAATAGTTTAATAATCGTTATAATGTATTACCTATCATTAACTAACACATTAGTTAATGCATTAATAAGCAGTCAATTAATGTCCACTGCTCAGAGTTAATAAATACATTATTAAGCATTAATAAAAGTTACAAAACTTAATTAGTTAACCATTAGTGAATGCTTTCTGGACCCTTATTGTAAAGTGTAACACATGCATCACTTGAGTAACACATTATAAATGCTAAACTGCCTCATAAGCATTACTTAACCATAATTAAGCATTAGTGAATGCTTTTTGGACCCTTATTGTAAAGTGTAACACATGTATCCCTTAGGTAACACATACTCTGAAGCAAAATGAGTTGAAATGTAGTTGAAGCAACACATATAAAGAATTCAACACATTTTATTTAGAATAAAACAGATAATCACAGATAACATCTCAACTGGCACAGAGAAGTACGGTGGCCCTGAGAGCTCACAGCACTGCAACTTAAGAAAACACATGCAAAAAGACAAAACACAAGCAAATTAAGAAAACATCTTCATCAATTTGACAACACATGCGAAGCATTTAGAAAACGCGATGCAAAGACAACAGAACTACACATTAAAAAAAGCGCTGCAAATAGACAGCAACACAACAGAAGTGTTTCCAGAGGACACTTAAAAGTGATGCACACGCTTATGCTTAT